>NW_025920327.1:0-206166 GCF_902686445.1 Sciurus carolinensis
TATAATTTTGTGAATAAACTTTAGAACTTTATAATTTGGTTTCTTATTTCATTAAAAGTAAATCATGTTGATTTTTTACTATTGCATTGTAGTTATACATAATATTAAACTTTATTTTAACATAATCATACAAAGAAAATAATTTGCTCCATTTCAGTAACCAGTAGTTCCTCTTTCCCTCTCCTCCTATGTTCCTCCTCTTTCATTTTTTATAGTTTTATAAATTACTGCTTTACACATATACATAAATGTAGAAACTACTATAATGTATTCATATAGGCACATAACAATTTTACAGGGATATATTGTAGCTTAATTTGGAGGAAAATTGTTTTCTTTGTAAAGATTAGTTTTATCATCTACACATGGGATGTGTGAGTTTTTATGTGCTGATGATATGTTTTCTCAGAAGTTCTACATTTTTTTCTAAATATATATTCATGTGAAATATCACATATAAATTGCACATATAAAACTTAAACGTGGTGTTTTATACTATTTCTTAAACTGGATGTACTATAACTAAAAATGTGACTAGCTCCTAGGAACCATTTTTCCCCACAGATTACTATTTATTTCTTCCAAGATGTAAATTCTCTTTAACCATGCACCTCAAATTTTAGGGTTGGTGTTTGAGTGAGAAATTTGTGTTCTTACATATTATCATGGTCACAAATGCTGTAAATTCTGTTATTCTCTGTGACAGTGAGCATCATATATCTTCAGTAGCAAGAATTTCCACAAATAATAATAAACTCTTGAGTTTATGAATATTCACATGTTTGATGTTATAATCAATTTTATTTAGTTGTGTCTATGATGGAATTTTATTTTATATTTCTCTAAATATTTGTTAGTATTTCTTTAGATTTTGAATTTCTTATGATTATTGAAATCTTAGCTATAGCAATCCCTTGTATTAATTGGAAATTCAAGGTATTTGCCTGCATTTCTTCTTTTGTTTCTGGCTTTAAAGATAAGAAAATGTATCCAAAAAGACAGACATATCTGGATTTCAAGAAAAAAAGATTTTGTTTTTAATTAATAAAACAGAATATTTACATTTTTATTCTGCTGGGTTTGTTTTTTAGTTATCTTGTATGTTTTGTATTTGGAGGTTATTTCAAATGAAATTCTAGGGCTTATCTTTGGAAATTCTAACAGGAAATATAAATAAGGAAAATCTCACTTACCTATTGCTTCAGGAAAATGAATATATTAACTCAAAATCATTGGTTAAGTAAATTGTTGAATGACACGCTCACTAAAACCTCCACTCCTCTTTCTTGAAGATTTTTTTTAAATGATATTGTCAGTGAATCATTCTTTCTCTTATATGAATTCTGGACTTTATTACAAAATATATAGAATAAGATTGGCAAATCCTAGAAATATGCATCATAATTTATTGTTTTCTAAATGATATGTTATAGAGATACCAATGAAAGGACATATATTTTTAGAAATAGTTACATATTTTTTCTTCAGAATTTCTTATGAGCCTTTTAAATTTATTTCTTTTCTGAGTCATACTCAGACTCTGGGTCTGTGATGTGCTTTTTTGTACCCTGTAATCTCCAAGCAATTACCTCATAAGGAATCTAGGTTGATAGCTCAGGTTTTGAGTAGTTACTTCACTTGAAAGAGGGAAAATAATATTTCGCTCCTGGGATGTCTTGTTTAAGTACTTTATTCAAAATAGAGAGAAAATAATATTTCTTCAGACACATCCTCTACATCAGGACCAAATCAAACTTTGAGGAGCTTTGAAAGAATTTCATATAGTTCTGCCTCTCCGTAGTACTCTCTTTGCAGCTGAGTTGACATTTAATATCCAGAAACCTGTGTTTTCTCATCTCTACAATGGGAATGATTTTAGAGGACACAAATGTATCAACTTGTCAAGGAGGCTAATAACACATGTATGTGCTATGGCCACAGCTGACAAACCACATGGAAAATGATGTGCAGAAACTTATTGTTTATGTGCCACTCACATGAATTTTCTTTCAGAAACTTGTAAAAACCTTTTCACTGTGGGCACCAATGACATCCACATTGCCAACATAAAAGATTGAGTCTTCCTGTCTAAATTCCAAATTCCTATTCTCTGGTGCTTCAAGGTGTTATAACTAATTATTTCCTTGAACTGCTTTTACTGTGTCTCCCTAATAAAAGAGTTGTCTGTTCCATGCTTCTATCACCACCCACATTCAGCTATGTTTAGAAAATGACATAGAAACCTGTATTTTTTGTTGGTTTGTATAGGAGGGTTGACATTGTTTCTGGTTGTGTCATTCCTTGTTATAAACTGAACCAGGATTTCCACAGGACTGAGAAAAGTCACCCCATAAATAATCAAGTATATAAAAAAGTTTCATTTATATGTAACATATGTGCATATTATATATTTACCTATAGGTTTAGGCTAGTCTCTTACTTGGTTTTTTATTTAGGTGAGGAACACAAATTCTTACCACTATTTCTTCTCAGGTACAAAAAAAAAAAAAAAAAAAAAAAAAAAAGGGAGAGAGACACTGCCCTGAGTGAAAGCAGGGAACTTTAAGCAGAAAACTTCCAGAGTTAGGTTTTGTCCCTCCAAATGCTGGCCATGGTCCATTCCATTCCAGATATCAGAAAAAAGGCAAAATACATTAAAAGTTATATAAATGCACACACACACACACACACACACACTCAGAAATCCTGCTTTTTTAAATAAGTGCCATTATACAAATTCTAAAATATTAAGAAATGTATGAGTCATGTGGTGTAGTAGAGGTGTTTGGGCTTTAAATTATACACAACTTTTTTTTGTACTCTGGATTAAACCCAGGGACAGTTAACCACTGAGCCACATCCCCAGGACTTTTTTTTTATATTTTATTTAGTGACAGGTTCTTGCTAAGTTGCTAAGGCTGGCTTAGAAATTGCAAACTGCCTATCTCAGTCTTACAAGCTGCTGGGATTACATGTGTTTGCCACCATGCCTGGCAAGAAAATTTATCTTGATTTCAAGTCCACTTTCTTATTTATGGGCTTTCATCATAGGAAGAAAAATATCATGGTCTGGAAATTATTTCCAAAGCCAAATTGCAAAATAAGGTGCTGATCTTTAATTCTGAATCCTCACTGACTAGTTAAGTGGGGAATATGTCAGCAGTAGACTCCAGAAATTCTGTCCTGTTTCTGAAGAATATCTTCAACCACTTCCTGAAGTACTATTTGAGCACGTATTTGCCATCATTCCAGCACATTCCCAGCTTGTGTGGTGGATTGTGGAGAAGAATGATCGTCAGAATCACAACTCCATGCATTGTTATCTGCCATAAGGAGTGGTATGGTCTGTGTCTGTAGGTGTTTCAGATCTTCTTTCTTCTTGAACTTGTTTTTATTTTTTTGTGGAATGGTGGTACTGTGCTTTAAACACAGAGGTCCTTTACCACTAAGCTACATCCCTGGTACTTTAATTTTTTTTATCTAAAACAGATGCTGAGTCTGGCTTTGAACTTGTGCCCAGTCTCATGAGTTGCTAGGCTTACCAGTGTGTACCACCCTGGCTGAATCCCCTGAATATTCTAAATAAATGGGAAGCAAAATGTGAAATACATAACCCTGTCTCCCAGTGTATGCCCTTTATATATATAGTCATTAAAATCTTAAAATTCCACCTCCCTGTCCATATTTCCTATGAAAACTTCTTCTCTAATAAGTGTTATTAATAATTTTCCCCTATTACATTTCAAATGAGTACAGTATTTTAATTAATTAATTAATTAATTATTTTTACAAAGATGTAGGCAGAACTTTATAAATAATTTGTTTTCTGACTGGGTGCAATGGTTAATGCCTGCACTCCAAGAAATCTCAGTTGGCTAAGGCATGAAGATTGCAATTTCAAGGCCAACATCAGGAATTAAAGTTGGGCATAGGCAACTTGGAAAGTTGTTTCTCAAAATTTTAAACCTGGGACTGAGTGTGCAGCTCAGATTTAAAATGCCTATGTGACAAATCCCCAGTATCATAGAAAATGTCAAAAACAAAGGCTTTCATTGTTGTCTTTTTATGAGTATTTCACATGATAGAAATTAGAGGAAAATCACTTGACCTTTGCAAAAATATGTGCTTGTGCTTCTTTTGTCTCCAAGGCCAGACACCGTGTCACATGTCTTTGTTTTCAGAAGTCCCCTGGTGGAATTTATGTCAGAAGGTTCTCCTTCCCCCCTCTGGTATTTTCCTGGTACTATGTTTCAGAACTTTCTGATATGAGGATCCCACAGCTGACACACCTAAAGTCTCTTGAGAGTCTAGTGAATATCGATACTTGAATCTTATCTTGTAAGAGAACAGACTAAATTTAGGGATTCTAGTCTTTCATGGAAGTAGTTGAATGCCCTAAAATCTGGGAGAAATCTCCTGGTTTGCCCTTCATCAAAGGTCATTTCAGTGGTTCCCTGACCTTGGCTACTGTAAATACTGCTATAATAAAGATTATAATGCAACCATTTATTTAACATAAAGAACTTCAACTTTCAAGGCTTTTAAAATTGGTTCTATTGAAATCATATTCTAGCACAGTTTGAGAGTGTTTATTTTTTTCCATATCGACATAATTGGAGTCCTAGCTGTTCTTTGATTTTTTGAAGTGGCTGCACTCAGGCTGCAGAAGTTCTCATTGGTGAGTGGTGCACTAAATTTATGCTAAAAGTTAGAATTCAGGCTGCCTTATACTCATTGAAAGAAGGTGATGTGAACCTATTTTAGAAATAAACAGGAGTCTGTACTTTTAACCCTTTTTCTTCACTCCTGGTGGAGATTGCAGCCCATGGAAATTCTTGCATGCCAAAGTGGAGCCACATTTTGTGATATAGAGAGATATGCACCTATATATTTGCCATTGCTCCCAAATCCTCAGAGATTAGAATGTAGTACATTGATTGGAAAAGTTGAATTTTGGACAAATTTGTTACAGAAAGGAATGCTTAGCCCTTTAGTTATTACTGAGGTGTGCTGATGAAGAGGGCTCATGATGTAATTCATTACCAATTTTGCTGCCAGTTGTAGACTGTATATTCCTTGTTCACTCTTTGATGCTGGATAGATAGAAACTCAACTATTAGCAACATCATTTTGACCATTATGCTGGCAAATGTGTCTTAGGGAAAAGTATAAACTTTGAGATTTGACTCCTCATCCTCCCTGGTCCCATGGAATAAAGCCCTTGGATCTTGCAATTTCATAGAAAAACACTCTTTTTCTCTGATCTTGATAATCATATATATCTATTCTCTTTCTCTGCGTGTACCAGTTAGGTGAAAATTCAAACTACAAATGATTTACAGTTAAAATGTGCTATATTTATGACCCAAAGTGTCTTTCTCTACTCACAGTGACAGTGGATTGAGAAATCCTGTCCGAGTTATAAGGATAATTAAGGAATGCTAAAGTCATAGTGTAACCCAACTTTTCCAACTGATCTGATTGTAGATTTTTTTATTAATTTTTTTGTAAACAAATGGGATAGATACATGTTGTTTCTCTGTTTGTACATGGCATAAAGGCATACATACCATTTGTGTAATCATAATTTTACATAGGGTAATGTTGTTTGATTCATTCTGTTATTTTTCCCCTTCCCCCCAATCCTCCCACCCCTCTTTTCCCTCTATACAGTCCTTCCTTCCTCCATTCTTGCCCCCCTCTCTAACCCTAACTCTAACCCTAACACTAACCCCTCCCACCTCCCATTATGTGTCATCATCCACTTATTAGCGATATCATTCTTCCTTTGGTTTTTTGAGATTCACTTATCTCACTTAGCATGATATTCTCCAGTTTCATCCATTTGCCTGCAAATGCCATAATTTTATTATTCTTTATGGCTGAGTAATATTCCATTGTATATATATACCACATTTTCTTTATCCATTCATCAATTGAAGGACATCTAGGTTGGTTCCACAATCTGGCTATTGTGAACTGAGCAGCTATGAACAGTGATGTGACTGTATCTCTGTAATATGCTGATTTTAAGTCCTTTCGGTATAGGCCAAGGAGTGGGATAATTGGGTCAAATGGTGGTTCCGTTCCAAGTTTTCTAAGGAGTCTCCACACTGCTTTCCAGAGTGGCTGCACTAGTTTGCAGACCCACCAGCAATGTAAGAGTGTACCTTTCTCCCCACATCCTCACCAACACCTGTTGTTGCTTGTATTCTTGATAATCGCCATTCTAATTGGGGTGAGATGGAATCTTAGGGTGGTTTTGCTTTGCATTTCTCTTATTACTAGAGATGTTGAACATTTTCCATATGATTGTTGATTGCTTGTATATCTTCTTCTGTGAAGTGTCTATTCATTTCCTTAGCCCATTTGTCAATTGGATTATTTGCATTCTTGGTGTAGAGTTTTTTGAGTTCTTTATAGATTCTGGATATTAGCGCTCTATCTGAAGTATGATTGGCAAAGATTTTCTCCCACTCTGTAGGCTCTTTCTTCGCATTACTCATAGTTTCCTTTGCTGAGAGAAAGCTTTTTAGTTTGAATCTATCCCAGGTATTAATTCTTGCTTTTATTTCTTGTGCTATGGGAGTCCTGTTGAGGAAGTCTGGTCCTAAGCCTACATGTTGATACTCTGGACCTACTTTTTCTTCAATAAGATGCAAGGTCTCTGGTCTGATTCTGAGATCCTTAATCCATTTTGAGTTTAGTTTTGTGCATGGTGAGAGATATGGGTTTAGTTTCATTGTGTTGCATATGGATTTCCAATTCTCCCAGCACCATTTGTTGAAGAGGCTATCTTTTCTCCATTGCATATTTTTGGTCCCTTTTTCTAGTATGAGAAAATTGTATTTATTTGGGTTTGTGCCATGTCCTCTATCCTGTACCATTGATCCACCTTTCTATTTTGGTACCAATACTATGCTGTTTTTGTCACTATTTCTTTGTAGTAGAGTTGAAGATCTGGTATTGCGATACCCCCTGCTTCACTCTTTCTGCCAAGGATTGCTTTAGCTATTCTGGGTGTTTTATTCTTCCAGATGAATTTCATAATTGCTTGCTCTATTTCTGTAAGGTACATCATTGGGATTTTAATTGGAATTGCATTGAATCTGTATAGCACTTTTGGTAGTATGGCCATTTTGACAATATTAATTCTGCCTATCCAAGAACATGGGAGATCTTTCCATCTTCTAAGGTTTTCTTTAATTTCTTTCTTTAGTGTTCTGTAGTTCTCATTGTAGAGGTCTTTCACCTCTTTTGTGAGATTGATTCCCAAGTATTTTATTTTTTTTGAAGCTATTGTGAATGGGGTAGTTTTCCTAATTTCTCTTTCTGAAAATTCATCGCTTATGTATAAAAATGCCTTAGATTTATGTGCATTGATCTTATATCCTGCTACTTTACTGAATTCACTTATGAGATCTAAAAGTTTTCTGGTGGAATTTCCTGGTTCCTGTAAGTATACAATCATATCATCAGCAAATAGGAATAGTGTAGATTTTTTTATATGTTTCTAATTAATTTATAAATTTAAGAGGGATTCACATCAGGAGTATATATTTATTTTGTGCATCCATGATTGAATCAAGAGCCAGGAGGTTCATATTCTGCTATATTTTTATAATCATCCCTCTTAATTCCTGATTTCCGTTGGGCAGTGCTGGAGTATAATTCCAGTGTTACACACATTCTGCACATAATCCCAACCAGTGTCCTGGGCTGCTAGTTCTAATATCTACTTTTAGACTATATTATATCATTTACTCACATTAAATAATTTTATTGATATAATTTATTTTATATAGATAAATTATAGATTTTATTGCACTTAACAATAATAACAATGTTTACATACATATGGATTTACCTTTGTAATTTTCTCTATTGTAAATTCTTGATCTTTTTATAACCACAATACTATACTTTTATAAACATATTTTAATATCAGGTAATGATAGTTGTTAATTTTGCTTTTACTTTGCATAGAGTTCTCTGCTAATTATACATATATGTATAATCTTCCAGGAGAATTCTAGATGTTTTTACTTTGTTCCCTTCTTAAATTTTGCTGGGATATTATCATAGATTGGCTTGGGGAAAATAATCATTCTTACAATGATAGTTTTACCATGTATACATAGGATGTGTAATTGAATCTTTGATGTACTTCTGTGCATTTGTATTTTCTTAAATTCTGTATGTTTTTAAATATGCTTACATATGAAACACAACATTCATGTAACATCTTTATAAAATATTCATGGTGTTTTTTGGTATTTGTAAAACAGAATGTTTATAACAGATGGTTTCTGGTTTCTAAAACTATTATTTTCCACAGTTTAGTATTTCTTCCTAAATGTACATCCCCTTTAATCATGTCCCTGGATTTCAACTCTGAAGGTACATTATTATATTCTCATATGTCTAGAAGTGTAATTTCAGTCTCTGTGTTTCATTGTGGTGTATCACATATTTTTGTTTAAAAAAGTACATTTTCTGCACATGGAGAATAACAGTTTAAACTATATTTCCCTTTATGAGAATACCTTTATTGCATATCAATACTACTTAATTTTGTTTACATGATGTTGTTTTATTTTACATTACCTAATCTCAAAGATGTTTAGTTTTTTATGATTATGGAACATAAAGATATCTTCCATTTAAAGTTACTATTCAAGTCTTTTGTGTTTTTCTTTTGCAGTCTGTATTTTCTTTCTTTTTATAAGTGTCTGATTACATATGAAGCATTTAAGTCTTTTGAGCTTGCACCATTTCATAGAATCATTCAATGAATAGAATTTTTACATTATTATTAAATAATTTATAAATTTAAAAATACTACTTTGTGTAATTTTTAAAATTTCAACTTTTTTTGTTGTTATTTTCCCCCTTTGTGATATTGGGGGTTGAAGTTGGTGTACTATTACTGAGCTATGTCCTCTGCTCTTTTTTAAAGTTTATTTCACACTTTGTTCAGTTTAATGGGTTGGCCACAGACTCATGATTCTCATGCTTTAGCCTCTAAACTACTAGATATTTTAGTTGTGCACCACCATATGCATCCTGTCCCACTCTTTATTATGTCAACTTTAGGATGCTTTATATCATATTTTATATTTCACTATTATTTATTCTTAATTCTTATATTTCATATGTGAAAATGGGCTTTATGACATGAGTGAAGGATGCAATAGCATTTTTATTATCATACAAATATTCCAATATCCTAACACCTTTCTTTGGAAAGAATGCCATTTTTCCTCTTCCCTGCACTACAATCTCTAGGATTTAAAACTGTCTAAATAGAAGAGACTTCTTAAGAGTTTTCTCTTGAGTTTCTCCATATACTCAATTTATTATGAGCTCTGCACTGGTTGTTTTCACTTCATAACACCAGTCTTTTGTGGCATCATGGTTTTGGTCACTGGTAGACTTCATGTACATCAATGGAATGGATATATCATATAACTTCACCCTGTAATAATCTGTACCATCTAGATTCCTGTCAGTACACTTAGATATTTGGAAAATAACAGAATCATCTTAGATTGATTATTCCACACTATATTCACTCCAAGTGAGACAACATTATATATATATATATATATATATATATATGCATATATATGCATTTACATAGTATATAATTGACATAGTTTTTATTTGTTGAATTTTTTTAATTTACCAGAGCTCTTTCAATTTTATTTGCTTTGTTTTTTTTCTTGGTACTGGCAATTCAACCCAGAAACTTAACCACTGAGCCACATCTCCAGTCTTTTATCACATCTAAGTTACAGACAGTGTCTCACTGAGTTGCTAACTGACTCACCAAATTTCTGAAACTGGCTTTGAACTCTTGATCTCTTGCCTAAGAATCCTGAGTCACTTGGATTACAGGTATGCACCACCACATTCGGCTCATTTGCTTTTTAAAATCACCATCATTGATATTGGTGATACTGTCTTGTTTAATTTCAATATTTTCTATTTTATTCTTTGCTTAGGATTTTTTTCTCTACTTTTATTTATATAAAATTTATTTTTTCAAACTATTGAGATGAATTTTTTTGCTAATAAATTTCTAATCATTTCATGGTTTACTAATTTAAGTCTGTATATTTCTCTTTGAATGAGCTTTTGGGGAAAAACTTATACCTAAATCATAACACTGACATTTATAGGAACCTATGTACCTGTCTCTGGTTCCTGATTACTATAAGACTTAAGATAGATCTACAGAAGTCAGAATAAGGCTTCTTTAAATCACATCAAAATTCAGGTCCATCAGGCAATCAGAAATCCCAGATAGGTGGCTTGTTTATAAAACTCAGCCATTTTAGTGGACATGCATATCCACATGAGTTGAGGTATTTCACTGCAGTGATATAGTATCTGAAAACCTTAGCTCATAGCTGGAGTTGATTATAAGCAGATCATCGACACAGTGTGAAAGGATTTCTTGATCCAGTCATAAACCTCAGCTGGCAATTTTGGTAAACTTCTATTCAAAAATATTACAAAAAATTAAATCTCTGTGTAAGAAAACCGAGTAATACTGATTTGTTACTCTTATACTGAAGCCCATCACTCAAGAGCAGTGATTAGGAATACCTTATCAGAGGAATACAGAGGAACTCACCTCTTAAAATTGGTACTTTTAACCAGCAATGTTACCTGGCATTACCAATATTAAAGGATAGGGATTTGGTACTATTGTATGATTATCTGAAACTATATTTCTTTAACTCTCAGATCTGGCACAAATTCTTATGCATCAGTGGATTTTTTGAAAACTTCTTTTTCTAAACAGGGAGGATTGTGTTATCACATGGTGTTTTGCATATACAATTGAACTCATCTTTTAAGAACTTGACCACAAAAGACTTCATTCCTATTAATACTTTACTCTTAAGGGGTTATTTTTTCTTCATGGGGGATTGCTGCCTCCTTAAACATAAAATTCTTTGAGAAAATATCATCCTTCTCATGGTTCCTCTGACTAATATAGCCGCATTTATTTATTTATTTATTTTGACTATGGATTGTACTCATGGATACATATCCCCAGCTCTTTTTATTCTTGTATTTTATTTTGAGTCAGGGTCTCACCAAGTTCCTTTAGGCCCTTATCATGTTTCCTTAAGTGGCATTGAAATTATAATCATCTTGCCCCCTGCCAAACAGCTGGGATTAGTGGTGTGTTCCTCTGTGCCTAACTCATTTTTTTAAAAAAAATCTCAATCACAAATTGATTTCTGTTTTAAAAATTCAGTATTTTTTATTTTTCTTTATATGAACAATCATTTCTAAGGTATAAAATGATTATATTTTTATATATGTACACATTGAATATAAATATCATTTGATCCAACTGATTTTGCTCTCTTCTTAACATGTGCCCATTGCTTTTCTCATTAATAATAATTGCCCTGCTCTGAAAATTGTTTTAATATTCAAACTATCTTTTATCTTAATGTTTCTTTAAATCTGAATTCCAGATCAAATAAACTTTGGTCAAAATTGACTTGTACCATTTTATGGATACTTCATAAAATATCATAAAAATGAATATTATTAATGGTATCATATTATTTTTGGTTTTATGACTTATGATATTAAATGCTTATAGAGTGTTTTGTACACATGTGAAATAATCAAAAAAGATTATTAGCAAGGCAGGCAAAATGTTGTAATTAGAGTCAGGTAGCATGTCTACTAAGTCAGTTATTCAGAACTCAATTAGTGGAAATAGTCCTTCTCTCTGAGACTCCAAGTGAAAAATATTGAGACTGGAGAGTCAATGTGCTCTTGTGGAACCAGAGACTATTCAACTCATTAAATTTGTCTAAAAAAAAGTTACCCTGAGTTTACCAATCATCAGTGGAGAGCTGAACCAGGAGTCATGTAGACAGTACACTACAGATGTGCCAATGGGTAGTGGAAACCCAGATCAGGGAGATTACAGCTAGACCTGCATAAATCTATCTAAGCCTAGCAAAGACTTAACTGAACTTAATAAACACAGGGAAAATATAAAAATTAGAGCATTTTTGCCCACTAAACTCCACTTTGAAGGCTATAGAGAAGTCAACTCTCTTCAATGCTGTGAGTCCTATGACTCAAAGGAACTCATGAGGCCAGCTACATTGGATCAAAATGATGATATGATTGGTGTCAGGACACTTGACCATCTGATTGCCTGTCTGACTGTTCCTTGGCACTTCCAAGACCATAGCACCTACTTTTCCTTACACCCACCTAGTTTGGCACCTGCTGCATCACTGGCATCAACCCACTGCTGTACCTTCCCTGTTTCTGGAACTGCCAGGTGTCTGACATACAAGTGGTTCTGGCCTTCCTTACCTGACTGGTCACTGTGATCACAATCTCTCTGGGCCCCTGGAAATCAGGGACCTAGACTGCCAATCCCTTCAACCTCACAACCTGCCTACCACTTGACCTACTAAACCTGCAGTTTCACTGTTTTGTCCTTAGTCCAGCTTGCCAGATGGCAATATCCCTGCCAGGCCAACCTAAAACTACATTGCTATCTGGCCTCCAACCTGTACCAACTAGACACCATTTTACCACCTGACCTTTCCAGTCTATCACAGATTGACATTTACCATGTTTTAGAAGAATATTGATTCAACAATGCCGGCAACTCACCACAAATTAAAGTAACAAGAACCACACTAATACTAAGTCCTTGCAACCAGGAATTCCACCTATGGGAACTGCTCTCAAAGGGGAGAAGACACTGGTAGTGAATGGACAGCTCTTACTTTTCCACCCCTTACCAATCTCACAAGAAGGGAAGTTTAGAAATCTTAGAACCCCACTTGAAACTTGGTGAACAACACACTAAAAAGGATGGACTCAACAGGTTATGCTCATATACCCACACTCAATTCACACTTCAAAAAGAAATAAAATCAGTTGGGAACAGACAGCAAACATACATGCTCACTATTTGTCAAACATAGTGAACATGAATCCATAATTTCTTAAGTTTTTATTCAGATCATTCACTTTTTTTAGCTTATGATTTGTGGTTTTTTGGGGTGTTTTACTTCAATTCATAATAATTTGTTCAAGAACACCTATACATATAGAGATTTGTTTTTCTTTCCTAATTTCTAGCATTTTTGTTCAAGGTGATTAATTTTCATGATCAGTTGTTTGAACATCAAGGTTTTGATTAGCATAGCTTGATTTTGTTTTGTATTCTTTTTTCCAGCACTCTATTCTATATTTCACTCTTCTCACACTCCCTTTTCTATTGTGAAAAACAAAATTCTATCCTCACTCTTGCTTTATATTCTTTCTTCTATTTTTCTCCCCTTTTCTCCTGTTACCACTTATCTGCACTATTTATTCTTTAAAATTGCAAAGACTTTCTACCTTTCTATCCTTTCTCTCCTCTTACTGAATTTTGTCCTTATCATGTCAATGCTACTTGACGTATGTAATGTCCTCTCCACCAATTACAGAGCAGTAATTAATATAGCAGAAATCATAGGCAACACCTGTTGTTTGACTTTGTTCCAGACATTATTTATGATTACTGCAGAATGTTGCTGACCATTCTATATGTGCATATTATACCAAATAACACTGTATATGTCAAAATAGGAATGAAGTACCTAATATACTGCTATATATAGTTGGCATAGGGTTTTGCTATCATTGGCCTCTGTCCATAAACTGTAAGATGCTTATAACAAAGAGGGACACTATAAACCCATAGGAGAGAAACTCTACTTCTTAAGATTCAACAAGATAGTTGGGTGGACACTCAAACAAAATGAGAAATTAATGCAACAAACCATACCAAACAACATAGAATACCTCAACAACAGATTCCATTGACACAACAATGGTGTCAGAGATGATATATAGGAAGCGTGTTGTTCAACTGATCTATAAGATAAAAAATGACAAACTAAATCAAAACAGAGAGAAAATACCAGGTGAAAGGTAACTTCAATAAGGAAATAAAGATCTTAAAGAATAATTAATTGGAAATTCTCAACATGAAGGTATTAGTAAATCAAATTAAAAATCAAATGGAAAGCATCAAAAACAGATGGGACCACAAGAAGATAGATTTTTGAGGACTTGAAGATAAACTATATAATCTTAAAGGAACAGATGACTACAGATAAATGATGTTAAGGGACTATGATCAGAGATTTTAAGATGAAGGTTCTGAAATATTAACTAAATGATGCACAATATTAACACTGAAATAACATCAGGAAATTCCCCAAGTCTTAAAAAGAAAATGGAAAATCAAATACAGAAAATGTACAGGACTCCAGATATACAATATTGCAAGAGACTCATTTAAAGACACACCATTTTGAAAGTGCCCAATATACAGATAAGAGTATATTAACACAGCAAGATTAAAAGAATGGTCTCTTTTTAAGAAAAACCAATGCAAATCTCAACTAATATTTTAACCCAGATCCTAAAAGGTAGGAGGTATAGAATAACATATACCAAACCCTGAAAAAAATAGATGCCAACCAAGAATACTATATAAAGCAAAATTAAGACTTTGACTTGAAGACAAAATAAAATATTTTCATGATAAACAAAGGTTAAAAGAATTTACAACTTAAGTTTGACACTATGAAAGATACACATTAAAATATTTAAAGAATATATGGAGTAAAAACAAAAACTAGCAAAGCAGAAACAACACTAGAAGAATACTCAAAGAAGAATCAGTTCAAGTTAAAAACTAGAAATAAACCAAAATGTCAGGAAATTAGAAAACATATTTCAATAAAAAAGCACTGAATATAAATTGTCTCAGCTCATCTAAAAAAGACTTAAGCTTGAAAGTTGAATCAGAAAACAAGACCCAAATATATGTTGTCTTCAATACACTTAGACATAAAGAAAGACATACAAAAAATGAAGGCAAAATTTTGGGGAAAATATGTTATTCATGTTGTCTTCATATACAGGTGGCAGTTTCTATTCTCATATCAGATAAATTGGATTTAAAAGCAGAATTAATGAGAACAGACAAAGAAGGTCCTTTTATTTTCCTTAAGGGAATTATGCAAGAAGTAATAGCAGTCATTGATATTTATGCCCTAAGAAGAGCAGCTACATATTTCAAACAAACTCTCCTCAACATCAAGTGTCAAATAGGTCAAAACACAAACTAAATTTGCTACAGAATAAAAAAAAGTACATTTAACAGACATATGTAGAATATTTCATCCATCAATGACTGAATACATCTTCCTCAACAGCACTTGGAACATTTTGCAAGATATACCCTATTTTAGGCCAAAAAGCATCTCATTGCAAATAATAAAATAAAAATAAAGAAAATCCTCTGCATACTATCTCATCATAATGGAATTAAATTAGACACAAGGAGAAAACAAAAGTAGAAAATACACAAGCACCTGGAGATTAAATCATATTAAATCATTTTGTTGAATGATGAATGGATAGCAGTGTAAATCAGAGATGTAAGAAAAAATTACTTAGCAGTAAATGAGAATAGTGGTACAACATATCACAACTCATGGGCCACTATGAAGGAGACTGTAAGAAGAAAATTCATATTATTGAGCCCATTCATTAAATAAACAGGAAGATACCAAATAATTGATAAAGTTTTAACCCAGCTGAGTATAGGAAAGAGAGGAGAATGAAATTTTTAAAATCTACTATGAAAATAACACCACAAGCCCTACTGAAACACAGAGGAGAATCAGAATGTACTTTGTTTTTGTACTCAAATATATTAGAATATTCCTAGATACACATGACCTAACAAAACTGATTCAGAAGGATATAGAAAATTTGAAGAGGTCAAATTCTAGTAAGGAAATTGAGGAAACCATGCAAAACATACCAATCAGTGAAGTCTAGGACTGGATGGATTCTCACCCACGTTCTACCAGGCTATTAAAGAAGAACTAACATCAAAACTCCTCAAATTTTTCCACAAAATACAAAACTAAGGCATGATTTCAAACTAATTCTATGAAACTTGTAGCTTGGTACCAAGATCAGACAAAGTCACATCAAAGAATGAAAACTTCACATCAATTTCCTTGATGAATATAGATGCAAAAGATTCTTAATAAAATACTGGCAAATTGCAAAGAAAAACATATTAAAACAACAGTTCTCCATGGTCATCTCAGGGATTTAAGTTGGATCAACATATGGAAATCAGTCAATCTAACCCATAATATTAATAGACATAAAGACAAGAAATACATGATCATCTCAGTAGATAAATAAAAATGACTTGACAAAATACAGCATCCACTCACGTTTAGAATTTTGGAAAAACTAGAGGTTGACAGAATTTCTCTCGAGGTTTTAAAAGCTGTATATGACAAAACCAAGGCTGACATCATTCTAAATAGAGAATCTTAAATCATTCCCACTAAAAGCAGGAAGAAGACAAGGACGACCTTATTTACCAATTTTATTAAGCAAACTCCTTGAAACTCTGGCTAAAACAATTAAGCAAAAGATAGAATTTAAAGTAAAATGAATAGGAAAAAGGAATTCAAATAATCTATTTTGCAGACATCATGATTCTATATGTAGATGTCCCAAAAATTCAACTGGTAACTTCCTAGGACTCATGAAGATATTTAGCAAAGTAGAGGGATACAAAATTAATACCCATAACTCAATTGAAATTCTGTACATCAATTATGAGTAAGCTAAAATAGTAATAGGGAAAACTATCCCAATCACATTAGACTAAAAAATAAAAAACTACTTCAAAATCAACTTAATCAAAGTGGTGAAGTACCTCTACAATGAAAACCAGCAAAGAGAGCTATAGTGTAAATATATATGTATATATATATATATATATATATATATATTTTATATACACATATATATGTAACACAATAGACACAAAAGCAAATGAAACAGAAATGAAGACACAGGGATAAACTCCACATAAATAGACTACACTCATATTAGACAAAGTTATTAAAAGTAAGCAATCGAGAAAAGATAGCATTTGCAAAAAACAGTGCTGGAAAAACTGGAAATCCATATGTAATAGAATGAAAGGTAATTCTTATTTTTTACCCTCCACAAAAGTCAACACTAAATAGATCAAAGACCTAGAAATTTTACCAGAAAAACAGCACCGTTTAGAAGAGCAGACAGCCCAGAATTCCAACACACTGGTACAGGAAATGGTTTCTTGAACAAGACCCTAAAATTAAAATAATACTAATAATGATAAATTAGATGAGATCAAACTAAATACTTTCATAGCAAAAGAAGAAAAAAGACAGAACCTACAGAATGGGAGAAGAACATTCCTACATGCATATGTTGTCAATTTCTAGGATTCAAATAGCTGAACACACATATGCAAGAAAAAATAGAAAAGAAAGTAAAACATCAAAAAAGGGGCAAAGGAATTGAACAGACCATTCTCAAAGAGTAAATAGAAATGATCAACAAATATTTGAACACAAGTTCAACATCTCTGAATATTAGAGAAATACAAATTAAAACTGTCCTGAGATTCCCATCTCAGTCCAGTCAGTATGGCATGTATCAACAATAAAATTAATTCATGATCCTAAGGATATGGGGAAAACAGAATGCTCACATATTGTTGGTGGGACTGCATGTTGTTGCTACCCCTCTGGAAAGCTATATGGATTTTCTTCAAGGAATGGATCCACCATTTAACACAGTGAAATCACTCTTCAATATTTACCCAAAAGACATTAAAATTGGCATAATATATTGACACAATTAAGTTAGTATTTATTGCAGCATAATTTAATATATCTAGGTTATGAAACCAAACTAAGTGCTCTTCATCAAGTGAATAGATAAAAAATTGGGGCATATATACACAATGCATTTTTATTCAACCATAATAAAAGAATGACTCCATGACTTTTGCCAGTAAATGGATGGATTTGAAGAATATTATACTATGTGAAATAAACCAATTCCTGTATCCAAAGGTTAAATTTTTTGCTAATATGTGAAATTTAAACCACATAAAGTGCGTGAGGGTAAGAAATATTCATAAAATTAAACAATGGTGAAAAAAAGGAGGGGAAGAGGAATTGGAAACAGAATAAATCTAACATAGATTTTCTATCTATACATATAGAAATACCTAAATGAGTTCCACCATCATTCCCACCCAAAAGACAAATGTTATTTTAATTAGAATAAGATATATCCAATGTTTCTATAAGTTCGTGAAAATGGTTTCTACTGTCATGTAGAACTAAAAGAACCAATAAGATTAAATAAAAATGACAATTGTTTGAAGAAATAAATGG
Organism: Sciurus carolinensis; assembly: GCF_902686445.1. Lineage (NCBI taxonomy): Eukaryota > Metazoa > Chordata > Mammalia > Rodentia > Sciuridae > Sciurus > Sciurus carolinensis. The sequence continues at coordinate 18,333 of NW_025920327.1, forward strand.
TTATCCTGTTATACACAACACAATGTAAACATGTATCAAAACTTTGTTCCAAAATTTTATATAATTTTATTTTATATAATACAATAAGTTTAAATTTGAAAAACAAAGCATAAAATATCCAAATAGGATTGCTGTTGCTATTTGATATTTTAATAACATACATAAATACCATAAAATATTTGAACTCCAATTCACTAGTAAATGTTTCATTTAAGTAGTCAACCACATTGCTTTTCAAAAGTTTATTTAATTCTAGTGGTCCTTGAATAACTAGAGAAATTGCTACATTTTCAGACACAGATCTGTTAATCCAGATTCTTCATTTTTGTAAATCTGTATTTCATGGCTGTGCAATTGTATCTAAGGATTCCCTTTACTAATTACCATAACTTTCTCATCTGAGGGATATGTACAATTTAGTTCATGATATATAAAATTACAAAATCTATATTCTTGTGTTGGTGCCTGAGTTTTATATTTTATTCCATAAAAATTAAATTATCATCCTCCTTTTGGACTTATTTCTGTTTTTCTTCAGAGGTATATAAGAATATCACTGTATAAAATATATTAATAAATAATTAAGGTCATTACCTCCATAGGAGTCTACTCTCATTAAATTAAAACCTCTGTGAATGATCAAGTATTCAGTGTACTATTTATTTACCTATTATTTCAGGATCTGTTGACATTCAGAGATGTGGCCACTGATTTCACTGAAGACAAGTGGGAATGCCTTCAGCCAGCTCAACAAAACTTATATAGAGATGTGATGTTTGAGAATTGCAAAAACTTTGTCTTCCTGAGCAAGCATCACTTCCCTTCACAATTTTTAATAATTATGATTATTTAAAATTCTTCCCTTGTAGGATACTTTCTGGGAGCATCTCTATAAGAATGTGCTTCAGGTTTGTGCTTTCAAGAAGTAAAAGGACTTTTTTGGTACACATAAAATGTTAAAGACATTCCTTTTCATCTTTAATATCTCCTTTTCTTGGGAGGTTATATATCTTTCACTTTAGAAAAGTGGAACTGAGAGTATTTCAGTGATATAAAAAATTGTGGCCTGACATAGGAGAAGATACAGATGAGAGGCCCAAAGATCAAGGAAGAATTCAAATTTAAAAATGTTGGAGAAGTTATATAGCAGAAAAGATTTCTCAGAAGCTTAGGGTGATTTCTCCTGTTGTCATTGAGCATGTACTGCCCTATGTTTTTCAAGTTTTCAAATATTTTAAAATCCTCTGTTTGCCTCTAGTGATGTCTCAGTTCATTTAAATTAATCAACCAAACTCCCCTTTGCAAGTGAGTGTCAGCATGATCTAAAAGATCTGTTATTTGTGGGTCTCCACATGGTATTTGTATATTTTTGGAGAATTCTAGGTCAAATCATTGCAAAAAATTAATATCCTAAATCTGTTTAACATTATTTATATATTTATTCATTAAAATTACCTTATACATGTTCTTTGTAAATACATGTAAAGGATTTTCTGTGAAATGAAAGTCAAGATTCACAATAAATGCTTTTTTTTGGTCCATAGTGGTACTTTCGATTTGTAGTTATATGAAACTGTTTGCAAATAATATAACTATTGATATATATAAGTTATTGGTTAAAATTTCCTTTCCCTTTTTCTTTCATTTCAGAGGGTAGGTTTCATGTTGTTGAATAGGTTTCCCCCTTCACGTATTAGTGTTTTATTTTTGGCTACATTTTATGAATATATGGCAATTTCTATTATTTCAGACATTAGTATGATATTGAAATTAATATATACATGATTTTTCTTCTGTTACCTAAAAATTATATGTGTTTTACCTTGTCTATAAATAGTACACCTTTTTAAATGAGTTATATATTTTATTTATATTGTTTATTATCCTGTCTATGTACATACTAATGCATATTTTCCATAGTTAATGAAATAGGAATAGAATCCAGGGGTAATCTATTAATGAGTTACACCCTTTCTATCTCATGAAGTTATTAAGGATGGCCTTGAGATTATAAATTTCCTCAGAATTACACTAATAATTCTAGATTATATGCATGACCTTTATCTATATATTTATGAATTTATTCTTATTTATAGGATAAAGACCATAGCATTTTAAATTTAACTTTCAAACATTTTACAATTGGTTTTATTTTTGTTTTTGAAATTTTAATTGTGACAAAACCCATAAAACAGTGCTTGATCTTCCCTATATATCATGTCATATACTGTTCAGCAATGTCAATTCAAATTGTGATGCAATATATCTATAGAAGGCTTACATCTCAAAATCAATAAATCAATTCCCATGTAAACAAGCACTCACTTCTGTCTTTTCTCATCAATAATTTCCTTCTCATTTTTGTTCAGAAGGATTTTTTGTTTGTTTTTTGGTGTCTTCTGAGTAGAATTCTCCTATATTTTTCTTTGTGATAGTGACATATTTCAGGTATCACAATATACTGAGGATTTATCCTGATTATAGATTTTGCAAAAATGTATTAAATTTTTCTTGAAAAATATTATGTAGTTTCTATATTTCAAAATCCTCCATTCACTCACTTAAAGGGATACATGTTTTGCTTCCCCATGGTAGCTCTGTTGAATAATACCATGATGAACATTGGTGTTCAAATGTTTTAGTTGCTATATATGCAATAACTTATAAAAGTCAGAATTCACTATGTTCTTCTGTCTTAATTTATGTCACTATTGCCAATTGAATATTGTAGTGTTTAATGTCTTTAAATCATGAAAAACTTTCTCCCAATTTTGTTTCTATTTTGAATATTTTTGATATATTGTAAAACTTCGAGATTCCACAAAATTTCTAGAATAAGTTGGTTTCTCTCTCTGAAAAAAATAACAGAGATTTACATGGAATCTCCAGATATCTTTGAGAAATACAAAGGTCTTTTAATTTAATCTTTCAGTTCTGGAAAATGATCATATTCATCCATGTTCAGTCAATTGCCACATATGTGTGGATTTTTGAATATCCTTTCCACTTTTTGATTTTTTATCTCTATTATGATCACAAAATAATTATAATACGTGCATACCTATTGACCTTTAGTCTTTTCCTTTCCTATTACTTGATTCAATTTAATATTTCATATGCTATTTAGAATAATTAGTATATGAGTTAAATATGTTTAAATTATTTTCAGTCTTTTTTTTTGATTACCATTTTCTTTGACTTCCTTACAGCAAGCATGGATTGATTTCTCCTAATATTAAAATGTTGCTTTCTATTCTTTATTTGTCAATCTTAACTTTTTATTTCTTTGAAATTCAATGTGAGTTGAAAATATTCTTATTACAGTATTTGAGGAAAAACTCTTTTTTATCTTCATATAATATTCTACTTTACCTCTTTTCAAAGATTTTTTGCTAAATTTAAAATATATTTTATCTCATGTAACTTCTTGCTTCAAACTTTTTCGTATTTCATAATTTGACCATGCAAGCTTTCTGTAGGCCACATTTTTATGTAATGCTCTTGTAATCTTTTGCTTTCATTCTACATGTTTTCTTAGATATATAGTTCCAAGTTGATTGCATATATTTGTATTTCTTTTAGATTTTTTAAATTTTAATTTGTTATTTTTATACATAAATTTTAAAGTACACTTGGAGTATACCTTCCCATGTTTGCAGTTGTATGCAATGTGGAGTTACTCTCCTTGTGTATTCATATATGAACATAGAAAAGTTATGTCTGTTTCAGTCTATTGTCTTTCTTATACCCATCTCTACTTCCTTCCTTTAACTCCACCTTATTTAATCCAAATAAACTTTATTCTACACTCCTCCACATTATTGTGTTAGCCTCACATATCAGAGAGAACATACAAGATGTATAAATTGATATTTCACTACCTCTACCTTTAACATTTACCAGGCACTTCTAAACATCTAGGAAGACTAGGGGTTTAAATTAAGAACTCAATTTGTCCACTGTGTACATTCAGTCTTGAAGGAAGTGCACACATTTAACAATAGTTCTAATTTAAAGATGTCTTAAATTATGAGCATTCTTGTTCTTCACCAACCCAGTCTGCTGTAATACTCCAATTTTAAGAAAATCCTTTCTAAAATTTAACAAAACATACAAAATTTTGTTTACTGATTTACTTTTGTCATACAATGACAGCCTCTTTAAATTCTAAAAAAGGCACATGTAGACTAGGACCCTTTGTCCTTTAAATACACTATATAAAGACAATGTAAAATAAACCCCATACACATAGTAAGAATAGTTCCTTTTGCTTCATTGTAAGCACACTGCCATGGTGCTCAAGAGAAACAGCATACAATGCTTCGTACTCAAGAAGAATTTTGGTTATTATCCTCCACAAAACATTTCATAGATTTTTTTAAAGTTAATTTAAAAAATGTTTTTTATGTTAGTGCTTCTACTTTTAAAATTGGTGTATCTAAAATGTTGATATTTCTAAAAAACAACATTTTCAAATATATATACAGGAATGAGGAGTAAAATGCACACACCAAGAAATAGTTATAATATGAAAAATGTCTTTTACACATAACCAATCTTGCCCAGGATCCTCTCTTCTCAAGCTCAAAGTCTTCTTCATGTCCTCTTACCCCTGAATAAATGTGGACAATGTCACTTCTAGAGATGGTCTAACAATTCCTTTCAAAATCACTCCCAGAGTACATTTCTGACTTTTTAAAACAATGGGTATTCATGTAACATTATATTCTAACTGCAACATATATCAGTAACCTCTTTAAAATTTAGAATGTGCAGAGTTAGCAAAAGTTTTACTAGGTTGGGGGGCAAGTTGAGAGCAGCTTTTTCATAATATATACACAGGTTTTCTACAAATACCCAGTAAGTCTTCCTGATGGACCTTTCCAATAGATCATATTGTTTGTTACCATGCAGTTTCTCTTTTTGATAGAACAAACCACAACTGTCCAAAGGTGTTCACTGTTCCACCCGCCATGCTCCACAGCTTCACTCACCTTCTGGGATGGATAAGATTTTTTGTTTCTTCTCATTTTTTGTTTCTACTTCTCAGGACAAGGTGTCATCAAATGGATTTTGCACATAGTGGACACAGAGTACCCTAGTCTTTGCAGATAGGACAAACTTTATGTCATCAATTTTTCCCCCTGCTAGTCTCAGCACTTTTGGTTGACTACAATTATTCTTCAAATACCATGCCCCCACCACCCAATGATGCCATTTATTCAGTTCAAGCTTTGACCAGGATGGACAGTATTGGGCCAGGAGATTTAACACTGAAGGATTCCTGGGTCTGGGGTCAGAAAGGTCAAGGTAACTATCAGGTCATGCAGATAGAGATCCCAATCTTCACAGCCTAGGATAACCCATGGGAAGTCACAGCAGGAGATCTGGGACTCTGCAGGGAAAAGATTGAACTTTCCCTGGGTCCTGCATCTTACCCAGCAACCTGGTTCTGGAGGACCACAGAAGACACATAGGATGTTCCATTTCTTGCCACTCATTCTCTGCCAGAGCTAACATGGCAGTTCCTTCTTTTAGATTTAATTCCCTCACTGAACTTGAGAATTTGGTCATGCTGGTCATGGCAAAAGAGGAAGCCCCATCTTACCTTCCTTACTCTGCCTCAAAACCCTGGTGCACTTTAAAATGGCTCCAAAGTAAGCCATACTTTATCTCATTTAAAGTTGTGTTCAAAAGTTTGATGTTTGTTGTAAAGATTACTCTGATCTCAACCAGGGGATATAATGAATATCTCAGTCAAAATTCAAGATAACTATGGCACAAACTGAATGTTTTACTGTTGGTGATTCCATTTTTTATTTACTTGTAAGCTATGTTACCTGATATTTTGCAGAAGTACACTATAGATTAACTTGAAAAGCCATCACCTACAGGACAGATAATGTAAACCCCAATTAGATTAAAGCGGATAAATAACTGTAAAATCATAGGCATTGTTAAAGTCCAGTACTCTTACTTTATGACTGGTGACACTGACTTGCTTGATGGTTAAGACTTAGGGATTGAGATTAAATACAGAGGCCAAGAAAAGTCCATATTTGGGTCTTGCCCTCAAAGTCAGCCTGAATCCAGGGAACAAGAGGACTTCTCTAAGGAGGTTTGCAACTCTGGGTCATACAACCTCCTGATCAAGGAGATTGATGAGGCAACTAGAGGGAAGTCACTCAGTGCACTTGCTGCAGAGGAGGGTCAAGGAAAAAGGAAGACATCCCTGGTGCTTTCAAGGGAAGCCACCTCATAGAGGAGAACCTGCCTAACCAATGGCACCAATGGAGCTAAGAATCTGCTCTTAAGTTCTCTATGAGTGACCCCTGTGGGAACTCAGCTGACTCTTTAATAGACAGGAACAGGTCACTTTGACCAACTTGATCTTAAACACCTAGCAAAATAGTTAAAACCAAAATATAGCCATTCTTAGACATTTAGAAGAAATAATACTTAAATGTAACTTAAGATGTACACTTGTGTTAGCCCACTAGAATAAAGACCAAAAGCTACAAAAGAGAGATTCTTAGTCAAATGTGCCTGATAAGTATCAAGAGAAACTGCCAGAGTCAGAAGTTTTAGTCAGTTTAAGGCCTACAGACACATGTAGGCTTAATCTATGTTTGCTAGTAACAGAAGTATAGAGATTTCTACTAAATGTTGTGTTTACATTCCTGAAAAACTGGACAATGTTAGTTTCCAAATAAAGACCTTGTCCTCTCCAGCATTTGCTAGGCCTTGTTATGGGAAAAACTTCTCAGTTCTTCCACTCACTCCCTGGTGAGAAATTATTGACTTCTCTCATCTTTATGATATTCATTGGCATGTTCCAGATTCTGCAACATTTATATTATATCAATCTCATTTCAGCACTCATGTCTTTTTTCTTCTCTCATAGAAGCACCCATCACCAGATGTCTTTATGACCTGCTCTTCCCCAACCAGACTTCTAGCATGGACCCCTTGATCAACCTGATTTCTAAAAAGGGAACTCCAAACAATTTGACCCATACTGCCCCCTTCCAGCTCAAAGAAGACAGATCAGTCATTACCCCCATTTCTACAGCAGTGAAGGAGTTCCTAAAATTAGAGGGGTAAATGAAGCCAGAATTGGGACTAGGCAGTTAAGGTAGAAATAGGGGATCAGTCAAATCAAGAAATGAAGTCCATGAAAACCATCTGCCTTTGGAAGTCTGGAAGGAGAATGGACTTTCACCTGCCAAACAAGTCCTAGTCACTTATGCCAGAAAGGGAGAGAAGACTTTGGAAAGAACTGGAGAACAAAAGATTTCCTCATAAAAAGAAAGAGGGGAATGTAATGTACAAAGCTGTTCCCCCACCCTTTCCATTGCAGCCATTTCCCCACCTCCCGAATACTGTCAGTCTGTGAACATCCTAGCTAGATATCGGTTCATCAGTCAGCTTGCAAGTATCCTTCTCTATTATTAGTCCCCTGTGAGTCTGGCAGAATTCAAGGTAGCTACCCCACCACCTTTTCTTATGCTTCTCTCTCTTCTACTCATTTTCTCTATCCTCCTTGCTTTTCCACTCTCTCTAGTGCATGACCTTTCTCATTCCTTTTCTTTTCCTCTCATTTTCTCTCTTACCCTGCAGGGAGACACTTTGTTAGCTTAATAAACTCCCTTATGTGATTTCCGTGTCTGGTGTGGTTTTTGTGGGATCCATTACAACTACAATCCCCCATTTTTTCTTCACATAATAAGTATAATAGAAATGGTAGTGATAAAATTAAAATTATAATGATTATAAGGGATCTTACAAGTGGTCCAGAAAGTAGCTAATGTTGGGAACATATGTCTGACAGAAGTCCCAAGCAAAGCTGGAACCCAGTACTCCAGGTTGGACCACATTTGTTTCTGAAATTAATTCCCTCCCATTTCCTGTCCTTCAGCATCTAATCTATAGAGTATGAATGGTCAAATCAGCCCTGTGGCATCAGAAATAAGTTTGGAATGGCTGGCATAAGATAACCTGGGGCAACTTTATGAAACCAATAGAAAAGTGCACTTGATAGAAAGGCAGAGTTGTTCCTGACTGAGGGCAGTGTGTTGTGTGAGGGTGAGGGGGATGGGAGGCAGGGTAGGTGGATCACAGTCCTTTTTTGGGGGGTGGTGTTGCTGGGGATCGATCCCAGGGCCTTCTGCTCGCAAGGCAAGCACTCTACTGACTGAACTATCTCCCCAGCCCCCACAGTCCTTTTTACATTGTAGCATAGACCAGACTTCTGAAAAAAATAGTATTATAAAAGACTACAGGTGAAACAGATTGTCTTATTAAAAACAAAGTTTAAAGAAGAATCAGCTCAATGTTGCCTAGCTTGCTGTGATTAAGAATGAAACTGCCCAGTGAATACCAAGAATTTCTACAACATGTATACACACTCACGTTAATTTACAGTTAGCTCCCTAATATTTTAAAGATACAGCTGAAGTCCTGCTCTAGAACAGTTCGTGACAAAGTACAGTTCATTTGAATATGATTCAGGAAGCCAGACCCTAACACAATGACAATCTGGCTCAGAACTATATTCCCAGTGACTAACTGTGTTTAGTAGTTAATTAAGTAACTAAAGGAACAAATGAAGGAAATCACAGATAAATGAGCACACTTTGCAAAGATTTGATTAAAGACAAAGTCTTAGACTGGATACAGTAGCACATTCCAATAATTCCAGCAGCCCAATAGGCTGTCTGGAGGATCACAAGTTTGAAGGCAACTCAGTAGGTTAGTGACAAGTTGTATCAAAATAAAAAGTGAAAAAAAGAGGAACTGTGGATATAGCTCAGTGGTAAAGCACCACTTGGTTCAATCTTAGTACAGAGAGAGAGAAAGAGTGATCAAAATGTCTTAAGTCAAATGAATGACAGGTACAAAAAAATATCCAAGAAAGAATGTGCTAGTTTTTCTAAAAACAAATATGGTGTCTGTTATTAAATATCTTAATTTCAGATTTTCCTCTGATAGCCATAAACACAGGTCATTTCTATATATAACTAAGGAGATTCCTTGATTTGTTTCAAAACATGAATTTATTCACACTTTATATAAAATACCAGGAAAGAATAATTTATCAAAAGATAATAGAGATGTGTTTTATAAACTTAAAATTTACAGGATAGATGTGGAAGTAATTCAACAACTGGGAAAATAAAAAAGAAAATTATTAAATTTATATTCTCCAAGGCCAGGAAAAATGGCATATACATTTCAATCATTGCCTAAAAGCCAAGGAAACTTAAAAAAAAAACTGATAAGTTTCCATAACAAGAAAAAGTTTGGTGAAATGTGGTACTTTCTCTTCGCAGAAAGAAAGAGAAAGCAATTAGAATAATTCTTCTGTAAACAGTATTCAATTTTCTTTAAAAACATTAAAGTACATCAGATTGCTATCTCCTAAGATATCCTCACACAGCCTTTGTAACAAAACTATTCATTCAGTATTTAAAAGAAAAAAAATCCAATTATATAGAAAATAGTATACTGAGACTCTTTCAACATAACCATAAATCAGAATGAAAGGAAAATAGCTAAACTACACTTAGTTGCTCATCAACCTGTGCGTAACCTACATGAAGAAATTTAGCTCTCAATAATCTATCCCTTTGCTTTCATCCATACAAAGCATGCAAATGATGTATTTCTTCCTATCTCATGTTTTAAATGTAAAGCATATATGTGAACTCTGCTTCATAATCCAGATTTTCTCTCTTTTTTGTCATGTTTCAAATTTACTTATCTTTGGGAATTTAATAATTATCACAAATGTCTCATTCAGCTAGAGATTATCATTAACTGAAAGATTACCATAGGCTGAAGGTTTTGAAAATTAAATAGCTTGAGAAATTATTTTCTGTATAGGATGAAGATCAGTAATGGAAGACAAATCTAAGAATAAAAGGATCTCTTAACATTTATTCTTCATTAGAAAACATTACTTAGGAAATATGTGACATTAGAAACAAAACCCAAGTGATGCCCAAGGAAGCAGGGTAATTCCTAAAAATATGAGAAGAAATAAAGAGTAATTTAAAAGGAAAAATAGAACATAAATGCATACAAGCAATACTATGAAAACACATAACTGAAATTCCAGTTCAAACATTTTGGTGTTATGAAGACATAACTTTCATTCACCTGGTCTGGTTTCCATACCAAAACTACCCAGGATGGCATTTTAACTGAGATTTAAAAGCTTGTATCTATACTTGAACCTCATTAATCTTTGCCTTTTTTTCTGTAATTGAGCCTGAGTTTCTTGGTGATTGGTAAATGTTTTACAAACTAAAAAGGAAAAGAAAAATAAATTTGGAAAGGAAAAGCACTGTTTTTTACACCACCTGCAATTCCCCTCTGTGCTTGACAAGAATTCCACTGAGTAATAAAGATGTTTGCAAAGTCTCATCTCCTTGGTAATATGGTTGTGAACTTTCCTTCCTTGCTTGCTTAATATGTGTAGGTTTACTATTAATATTTTATGTGTTTTTTCTGAAAATAGGGGTCTTAACAGAACCAGGGTTAGAACATGAAAAGCAGACTTCTAATGGAACAGTGATTTCAGATTTAGTCATTTGCTATGAAACTTTGAGTAACCAAGAATGTCATGAGAAAATACAAAAATAGATTCTAGCTGCCGATACCCTGTTGACTACTCTCAGATGACCTGAAGCACATACGCAAATAATTCCAACCCCATCAGGAAGGATTAACAGGAGCAGAAGAAATAAAGGAATAAAAAGTTTCCTCAATGTTAAGTTCACACAGTATAAGATGATATCATATTATCGCTAGCTTAAACTGTCTAGCATTTATTAACTACAACAGTAGCCAAACAACTGATGTTTATTCAACCCTGATGAGCTTACTTTAACTTTTATGATTAGTTAAATATTAATATGTTTTATTGTTTAGTTATAGGTTATCACAAGTAAACAATTACTAGAATAATTAGAACAATTCATTGTCTAGTCTAATAATGATTATACAAAATATTTTTGTTTTTCTCCTTGTGAACTTTTCCTGTTCTGAAAAAACATGTGTAACTGCCTACCTTTTAATGTATAAAAAGCTGACTGGGAAAAATAAAATTTAGAACTTAGAATCTATTCCTTGAGTCTGTGTTGCTTTGTTCTCCACCACACCAATGCCTACTCCCTCACCTGAGACCACTATGACCCCTGCTAGGGCTGGACCCCAGCAGCTATTCCTCATATAAAAATATATATGATCTTCCAATAGAACATACACTTCTGAATTGGTATGGTAAAAGGAGTGGTAGATTTGTGATTAGTCACCTATAGTCTTTCTCTAGGTCTTTAGAGTTCCCAGCAAAATCATTCATTTACAAGGGAAGGCAAAGCCAAAGCTGACGTCTATGACCTTCTCTCAGCAGAGCCAACTGGCTCATAGGTATCTATCACCATGGTCTACTTTAAAGTCCCTACATATTGTGATTTTGCTTGAAAGTAAGAGAACAAAGTCTTATATTGAATTTCTCCCTGCCCCCACTTTTATAACCTTATATTGAAACTTACTTGAAGTCTATCAAGATAATTTAAAAACTTTTTTTCAAAATATTTTATTAATACACAACTCTTTTCTGTAAATATATCAGTTACTTGCTCTTTTCTTATAACAATATATCTCCTAGTACTCTGAGTGATTAATGGTAATTTAATCCTTCAAAGTCCCTTGTGCTGTACCTTCTGGGAGGAAGCAGACAATAAAATTTGGGGAATCCAATGAGTTTTCTAATTTATATAGCCATTCTTCACAAGTTCCCACCTTGCATTCAAATAGTCCTATTCTGCAATCATCAGGATTAAAACCCTCATCTAAGAAAACTGAATTTAAATAGGATATTGTCTCATAATCAAGAATAAGTATTTAGCTCTTTTTTTAAAAAAAATAAAGTCATTAAAAGAAGATACAGCTACTTCACAAATGTAGCCTCAACCTTTAAACACAGTCAAACCTCACCTAGGAAAATAACAATATATATCTCAAAAGTACTCAAAGGACTTTTACTTGTATTTAGTTTAGAAAGGGATCTTATTTTGCCCATAACAGAAAGAGGCAGTTAATAGTCTGCAGCTAGATATGAGACTAAAAAAACAAATTTCTGCCCCTCCAAATCTGAGTCACTCTGATGAAACCATACCACCTAACTATGATTCAAGTGTATGTAATGCTTTCCAGTTTTTCTAATAGACTACGTTTAGAGAGGTTATAGGATCATGGCAAAACTGAGCAAAAGTTGGATGTACTGCATATCCCCATACCTCCCACGTAAGCATACAGTCAATCACATACTTGAGCTTTAAAGAACAAGAAGCATTTTAAAGGTTTATAGGCAAAAGTCTGTGTAGTAATAAATATTATTTTAATTCTCTTTTATAAGTGAGAAAAGTAAATCACAGGCTACTGATTCTCACTTCCAACCTCTGTTTTCAGATGAAGATCATAGAAACTAACAGAAAAAACTGCCCAGTGTCCTTCAGCTCACCTAAACCACAGGAACATGAGCACTCCCACTACTACTGCAGCTCCTCCAAACCTCTCCTACCATGAAGTAAGTAAAAAAATGTTTATCCTAAATATAATGTAAGAAATTTACAATCCCAATCACATTCAGAGGTTAACCCAACACCTCCTGCCATGTGAGGCTTTCCAGGGACATTCTGAATTAATTGTTTCAACAGCTGGCTACATTCTCAGCCCTCTGTATTTTGGTCCTTCTTTGTGGGGGCATCTGGTATTCCATCCAGTGCTTGACAAAGATCCTCTGGAGGATGATTGCAAAGGCTCATCCTAAAAGAAATTGCCTGATGTTTTGCTCTGAAGCATGGTGTATTCTCTGCTGTGTTTTTCTGATAATATATTACTCATTTCAGTCTGAACAGATTGCTAAAGGGAATGAGGGGAATACAACAAAAATTCCAGAAAATATTACCTACAATCTAACCACTAATCTTATCTACCACTAACAAAATTAAAAATTATTTTACAACTGTGCAATGAGTCCCTGAAAGCTTCTGGAGAAAATATAGAACTGCCTTTGTCTCCAACAGACTGGTTAAATTCTAACAATGGTGGTGGGGTAAAAGAATAAGGTTTCACAACATTCCTTCCTTCCTACAAAGAATAGATCACCACTATAATAAACTTTGGTTCACAATGCCCTGTTCTGTTAAAAAAGAGCTACATAAGACAAGGTAATCTATTCAGCAAAAGAACTTGGCAATGAGAACCATTGCAACCGCTGCCCTCCTGGAGCCCTTAATTCAGCAATTTAGATATTAACCAGATGGACCTAGTAGAGATGGTCACATTACTTGTCTATCGCTTTAACCACGAGAATAATAAGAATAGTCTTAGGTCACATAGAGTTTAGATATTAAGGAAATAAACATTGTATTAGCTCATCGACGTAGTTAGATATTCTTAAAATAAGTGTGATTAGGTAAGGATAATCTGTAAGGTTACTGTTTTCTCATAATTTTTCTGTTCCTTGTTTAAAACAATTTCTGCCTATGCTTTGGAAACTTCTTTAATATTAACCACAAGACTGCCATTATAGCCTGAAGAAAAATGTATATAAACCCAGCCTTCCCCAGAATAAAGTGGGATTGAATGCACCAGAACTAGAGTCTGTGTCTTTCATTCTCCATCCATCACAGACGCTGTCTCCCCGTGCCCTGTTTACTTGTGTGGAACCTATGGACTCCTGCTAGGGCTGGACCATGGCAAGTGGCATCCAACGTGGGGCACTCTGGTAAAACCCCCATTTATTAATATTAATTTCTTTTCTTTTTGAGACAGTTAGGATCCTGCCTGGGGTGCCTCAGACCCCTCGGTAGAGGAGGCCAAGAAAGGATAGGCAGGGATAGACAGAACAGCTACCATGGGAGGTAGTGAAAGCAAAGAAAGAGCACTATTTATTGATATTGCTAAGCACTTATTAACTAAAAGAGGAACATATGTAGGAACAGCTCAATTAAAAATATTTTTTTATTTTGTGCAAGAATGTGCCGCTTGGTTTCCTGAAGAGGGTACTTTAGATGTTAAAACGTGGAAAAAGGTAGGCGATGTTATGCATGTGCATCATAGATTATATGGCAATGAAAGAGTCCCCGCTGATGCTTTTGTGTTGTGGAATTTTTTTTTTATTATTGTATACAAATGGAATACATGTTGTTTCTCTATTTGTACATAGAGTCAAGGCATACCATTTGTGTAATCATACGTTTACATAGGGCAATGATGTTTGTTTATTTTTTTCCTTCACCCCCACCTCTCCCACCCCTCTTTTCCCTTTATACAGTCCTTCTTTCCTTCATTCTTACCGCTCTCCTTATCCCTAACCCTAAACCTAACCCTAAACCTAATGCTAACCCCTCCCACCCCCCATTATATGTCCTCATCCCCTTATCAGCGAGATCATTCGTCCTTTAGTTTTTTGAGATTGGCTTATCTCACTTAGCATGATATTCTCCAATTTTATCCATTTGCCTGCAAATGCCATAATTTTATCATTCTTCATTGCGGAGTAATATTCCATTGTATATATATGCCACAGTTTCTTTATCCATTCATCAACTGAAGGGCATCTAGGTTGGTTCCACAATCTGGCTATGGTGAATTGAGCAGCAATGAACATTGATGTGGCTGTATCTCTGTAGTATGCTGACTTTAAGTCCGTTGGGTATAGGCCAAGGAGTGGGATAGCTGGGTCAAATGGTGTTTCCATTCCAAGCTTTCTGAGGAATCTCTGGACTGCTTTCCAGAGTGGCTGGACTAATTTGCAACCCCACCAGCAATGTATGAGTGTTCCTTTTTCACCACATCCTCGCCAACACCTATTGTTGCTTCTGTTCTTGATAATCGCCATTCTAATTGGGGTGAGATGAAATCTTAGGGTAGTTTTGATTTGCATTTCCCTTATTACTAGGGATGTTCAATATTTTTTCATATACTGTTGATTACTTGTACATCTTCTGTGAAGTGTCTGTTCATTTCCTTAGCCCATTTGTTGATTGGACTATTTTTATTCTTCGTGTAGAGTTTTTTGAGTTCTTTATACATTCTGGAAATTAGCGCTCTATCTGAAGTATGGTTGCCAAAGATATTCTCCCACTCCGTAGGCTCTCTCTTCACATTGCTGATAGTTTTCTTTGCTGAGAGAAAGCTTTTTAGTTTGAATCTATCCCAATTGTTGATTCTTGCTTTTATTTCTTGTGCTATGGGAGTCCTGTTAAGGAAGTCTGATCCTAAGCCAACAAGTTGAAGATTTGGACCTATTTTTTCTTCTATAAGATGTAGGTTCTCTGATCTGATTCCGAGGCCCTTGATCCATTTTGAGTTGAGTTTTGTGTAGGGTGAGAGATAGGGGTTTAATTTCATTCTATTGCATATGGTTTTCCAGTTTTCCTAGCACCATTTGTTGAAGAGGCTATCTTTTCTCCATTGCATATTTTTGGAAACTTTGTCTAGTATGAGAAAATTGTATTTATTTGGGTTTGTGTCCATGTCCTCTATTCTGCACCATTGATCTACCTGTCTATTTTGGTACCAATACCATGGCGTGTTTGTTACTATTGCTTTGTAGTAGAGTTGAGGATCTGGTGTTGCAATACCCCCTGCTTCGCTCGTGCTATTGAGGATTGCTTTAGGTATTCTAGGTTTTTTATTCTTCCAGATGAATTTCATAATTACTTGCTCTATTACTGCAAGGTACATCATTGGGATTTTAATTGGAATTGCATTGAATCTGTATAGCACTTTAGGTAGTATAGCCATTTTGACAATATTAATTCTGCCTATCCAGGAACATGGGAGATCTTTCCATCATCTAAGGTTTTCTTTAATTTCTTTCTTTAGTGTTCTGTAGTTCTCATTGTAGAGGTCTTTCTCCTCTTTTGTGAGATTGATTCCCAAGTATTTTATTTTTTTCGATGCTATTGTGAATGGGGTAGTTTTCCTAATTTCTCTTTCTGAAGATTCATCACTTATGTATAAAAATGCATTGGATTTATGACATTGATCTTGTAACCTGCTACTTTACTGAATTCACTTATGAGTTCTAAAAGTTTTCTGGTGGAATTTCCAGGTTCCTCTAAATATATAATCATGGCATCAGTGAACAGGGATAGTTTGAGTTCTTCTTTTCCTATTCGTATCCCTTTAATTTCTTCGGTTTGTCTAATTGTTCTGGCTAGAGTCTCAAGGATGATGTTGAATACAAGTGGTGAAAGAGGGCATCCCTGCCTTATTCCAGTTTTTAGGGGGAACGCTTTCAGTTTTTCACCATTTAGAATGATATTGGCCATGGGCTTAGTGTAGATGGCCTTTATAAGGTTAAGGAATGTTCCCACTAGCAAAATTTTTTGTATTGTTTTGAGCATGAAGGGATGCTGTATTTTATCAAATGCTTTTTCTGCATCTATTGAAATAATCATGTGATTCTTATCTTTAAGTCTGTTGATATGGTGAATGACATTTATTGATTTCCGAATGTTGAACCAATCTTGCATCCCTGGGATAAAACCCACTTGATCGTGGTACACTATCTTTTTAATATATATTTGTATGTAATTTGCTAAAATTTTGTTGAGAATTTTTGCGTTGATGTTCATTAAGGATATTGGTCTGAAATTTTCTTTCCTCGATGTGTCTCTGTCTGGTTTAGGTATCAGGGTGATATTGGCTTCATAGAACGAGTTTGGGAGGGTTCCCTCCTCTTCTATTTCATGGAATAGTTTGAGGAATATTGGAATGATCTCTTCTTTAAAGGTTTTGTAGAACTCGGCTGAGAACCCATCTGGTCCCAGACTTTTCATTGTTGGTAGGCTTTTGATGACCTCTTCTATTTCATTGCTTGAGATTAGTTTATTTAAGTTGTGTATGTCCTCCTCGTTCAGTTTAGGTAATTCATATGTCTCTAGAAATTTGTTGATGACTTCGAGGTTTTCTGTTTTGTTGGAGTATAGATTTTCGAAATAGCTTCTAATTATGCTTTGTATTTCACTCGTGTCTGTTGTGATGTTTCCTTGTTCATTCCGAATTTTAGTAATTTGAGTTTTCTCCCTCTTTCTCTTTGTTAGTGTGGCTAAGGGTTTATCAATTTTATTTACTTTTTCAAAGAACCAACTATTTATTTTGTTAATTTTTCCAATTGTTTCTTTTGTTTCAATTTCCTTGATTTCGGCTCTGATTTTAACTATTTCCTGTCTTCTACTACTTTTGGTATTGGTCTGCTCTTCTTTTTCTAGCGCTTTGAGCTGTAGTGTTAAGTCGTTTATTTGTTGATTTCTACTTCTTTTTTTGAATGCGCCCCATGAAATAAATCTCCCTCTAAGTACTGCTTTCACAGTGTCCCAGAGATTTTGATATGATGTGTCTTTGTTCTGGTTTACTTCTAAGAATTTTTTTATTTCCCTCCTGATGTCTTCTGTTATCCATTCATCATATAATAGTGTATTATTTAATCTCCAGGTATTTGAGAAGATTCTGTTTTTCATTCTGTCATTCATTTCTAATTTCACTCCATTATGATCTGATAGAGTACAAGGTAGTATCTCTATCTTCTTGTATTTGCTAACAGTAGCTTTGTGGCATAAAATATGGTCTATTTTAGAGAAGGATCCATGCTGAGAAGAAATTGTATTCGTTCTTTGTTGGATGGTATATTCTATATATGTCTGTTAAGTCTAAATTTTTGATTGTTTTGTTGAGATTTATAGTTTCTTTATTCAATTTTTGTTTGGACGATCTATCCTGTGGTGAGAGAGGTGTGTTAAATATCGCCTAGTATTATTGTGTTGTGGTCTATTTGATTTCTGGAATTGAGAAGGATTTGTTTGACGTACGTGGATGAGCCAATGTTCGGGGCATAGATATTTATGATTGTTATGTCTTGCTGATTTATGCTTCCCTTAAGCAGCATGTAATGTCCTTCTTTATCCCTTCTGACTAGTTTTGGTTTGAAGTCCACATTATCTGAACTGAGGATGGATACTCCAGCTTTTTTGCTGTGTCCGTGTGCATGGTATGTTTTTCCCCATCCTTTCACCTTTAGTCTATGGGTGTCTCTTTCTATGAGATGAGTCTCTTGCAGGCAGCATATTGTTGGATTTTTCTTTTTAATCCAATCTGCCAGTCTGTGTCTTTTGATTGATGTGTTCAGGTCATTAACATTCAGGGTTATTATTGTGATATGATTGGTATTCCCAGACAATTGACTCATATTTGTTTTTGACATGATTTGGTTTCTCCTTTATTTGGCTATTCCTTTAGGCTAGCGCCTCCTGTTGCTGATTTGCATCGTTGTTTTTCATCTCTTCCTCATGGAATATTTTGCTGAGAATGTTCTGTAATGCTGGCTTTCTTTTTGTAAATTCCTTTAGCTTTTGTTTATCATGGAAGGATCTTATTTCATTGTCAAATTTGAAGGTAAGTTTTGCTGGGTATAAGATTCTTGGTTGGCATCCATTTTCTTTCAGGGCTTGGTATATGTTGTTCCAGGACCTTCTAGTTTTAGGGTCTGGATTGAAAAATCTGCTGATATTCTTATTGGTATCCCTCTGAATGTAATTTGATTCTTTTCTCTCATGGCTTTTAAATTCTGTCTTTATTTTGTATGTTAGGTATTTTTATAATAATGTGCCTTGGTTGGGTCTGTTGTAATTTTGTATGTTTGGAGTTCTATAAGACTCTTGTACTTGGTTTTCCATTTCATTCTTCAGATTTGGGAAATTTTCTGATATTATTTCATTGAATAGATTGTTCATTCCTTTGGTTTGTTTCTCTAAGCCTTCCTCAATCCCAATAATTCTTAAATTTGGCCTTTTTATAATATCCCATAATTCTTGTAGATTCTCTTCATGATTTCTTACCATCTTCTCTCTTTGGCCAACTTTGTTTTCAAGATTAAATTATTTGTGTTCAATGTCTGAGGTTCTGTCTTCCAGGTGTTCTATCCTATTGGTTATGCTTTCTATGGAGTTTTTAACTTGGTTTATTGTTTCCTTCATTTCAAGTATTTCAGTTTTTTTTTTTTCAGTATCTCTAACTCTTTATTGAAATGCTCTCTTGCTTCCCATATTTGGTCTTTTAACTGTTGATTGGTGCGATCATTTAATGCCTGCATTTGCTCTTTCATCTCCTCCTTCAATGCCTGCATTTGCTCTTTCATCTCCTCATTTGATTCCCTGATCATTTTAATTACATACATTCTGAACTCCCTTTCTGACTTTTCTTCTGCTGTGCTATCATTGGGTTTTATTGATGTAGTATGTAGGTTTGTTTGGGACTTTTTCTTTTCTTGTTTTCTCATATTGGTCAGCTGTCAGTGGGACCCTGAGATATTGCAGATTTCCGCTATTGGCTTATTGTGTCCCAGTAGATTTTCAGTGTATCACCTCCCATCCTTCAGTAGCCTGATGTCTTGGAGGAATTTGATAATGCAGTGCATCCGAAGAAAGCTGCCCCTAGACCCCTACTGGTTCCAGGGTTTGGAGCTGGCTCTGTGTGGAAGGCTCTCACTGGGGGCTTGAACCATGCAGCTGGCCATGTGGGAGGAGCCCACAGCTGGAGTGTGGAAGTCTATCTGGGAAGATTCTAGCTGCCCTGCCCTGCTCTGATAAGCCACCTCTATCTGGGCCTGCCACCTGGGCCGAGCTTTACCCAGTGGGCAGACTCACCCGTGGCTCTATTTCAGTCTGAGTCTCTCAATGCCTCCCCTTCTTAACTCCTGGGTTCTGGAGTGACTGGGGATGCAGTCACCCTCTAGACCACCATCTTGGATCGCCCCATGGAAAGAGCCTGCGGCCGGAGTGGGCAGAGCCGCCTGAAGAGGTCTCTGGATGCCCTGCCCTGATCCCAGAGGCTGCTTGGGGATCGAAGCTCTCCGTTGATTCGGGGACTTGTGGCTGGTTCTATGTAGAAAGCCTCTCACTGGGCGGTCTGGTCTGAGAAGCTAGCCTTGAAAGGCACCTCCCACCGCAGTGGTCCAGGCTGCTTGGGGAAGTCTCTGGCTGCCCTATCCTGGTCCCTGAAGCTGCTTGCATGCTGGGGTATGCTGGGAGTATGCTGTGCTGGCTCCGGGACTTGGAGCTTGTTCTGGTCAGAAAGGCTCTCACTAGGGGCCTGCTCCGAGAACCTGGACAAGCTGGCTGTGTGGTGGGGCCCACCACCAGAGTGTGCAGGGCTGCCTGTGGAAGACTCTAGCTGCCCTGCTCTGCTCCAATATGCCACCTCTATCTGGGCCTGCCACCCAGGCCGAGCTTTACCCAGTGGGCAGACTCACCCGTGGCTCTATTTCTGTCCAAGTCTCTCAGTGCCTCTCCTTCTTAACTCCTGGTTTCTGGAGTGACTGGGGGTGCAGTCACCCTCTAGGCCACCATCTTGGACGGCCCGTGGAAAGAACCTGAGGCCAGAGTGGGCAGAGTCACCTGAAGAGGTCTCTGTTTGACCTGCCCTGATCCCAGAGGCTGCTTGGGGATCAAAGCTCTCCGTTGATTCGGGGACTTGTGGCTGTTTCTATGTAGAAAGCCTCTCACTGGGTGGTGTGGTCCAAGAAGCTACTTGAAAGGCACCTCCCACCGCAGGGGTCCAGGCTAATTGGGGAAGTCTCTGGCTGCCCTATCCTGGTCCTTGAAGCTGCTTGTGTGCCAGAGTATGCTGCACTCCCTGTGTTGTGGAATCTTTTTAGGGACTGTTTAGACCCTAGACATGAAAGTGAGCAGCTAAGTAAAAGGGTAAGATCACCAGAGGAAACGTCAGAAAAGGAGCATTTGCTGACAGCTTTGAATAAAAAAATATACAGAGGAAACTCAGAGTGAAAGTGAAAGTGAATCAGACGATGATGAAGATTGGGAAAAAGGAGAAAGGTCTACCTAATCAGCTCTCCCCCTCTGATGAGGAGGACTTGGAAGAAGCCGCTTTCAGATATCATAATGAGGATCCACCTTTTGTGGCTTCTGTTGTGCCGGCTCTTCCTAAACCCCCAGATAAAATAAAAAGGAAAGTCCAAAAGGTAGGATTTCTAGGTGCTGTTCATGAGGCATAAAAACAGGGAGATGTTAGAATTTGTTGCCCTATAGTATGGGCTATAGATGAGGGAGGAGAGCCTCATTGGGAGCCTCTCTCTCTTTTAAAATGTTAAAAGAACTAAAAGCAGTTGTAAAAGATTTAGGACCTACTTCCCCTTATACTCTGCAGCTAGTGGAAAATATCCTTCTCCTGTTGCTGTTCCTAAAGGCTATCATATTATAGTCATTGATTTACAAGATTACTTCTTTACTATTCCTTTAAACTAGAAAGATGGCATTTTGCTTTTAGCCTACCATCGCCTAACTTACAAAGGCCTTTCAAAGATTTCAATGTAAAGTATTACCTCAAGGAATGAAAAATAGTTCTACATTATGTCAAAAGTTTGTAGATCAAGCCTTACTTAATTGTAGACAAAAGTATCCAGACTGCTTTATGATTCATTATATGGATGATATACTGATTGTCCATTCTCAAAGCCATTTGTTACAAATAATATTACAGGATTTAATTAAAGATTTACAAAGGTGGGGTCTGATAGTGGCTCCTGAAAAAATTCAACAGTAATCTCCTTATACTTATCTAGGAAGAACTATAAAAACAGATTTTGTCAGCTCTCAAAAGTTACAAATTTGAAAAGACAAACTATTAACGTTAAATGATTTTCAAAAATTATTGGGAGATATAAATTGGATTAGACCTTATTTAAAACTCTCAACTAATGATTTGAAACCTTTGTTTGAAATATTAAAGGATGATTCAGATCCTAACTCATGTAGAATATTAACTAAAGAAGGAAAACAAGTCTTACAAGTTGTTGAAACAGCAATTCAAAAACATTACTTGCAACAAGTTAATTAAGATGTACACTTGTGTTAGCCCACTAGAATAAAGACTAAAAGCTACAAAAGAGAGATTCTTAGGAAAATGTGCCTGATAACTATCAAGAGAAACTGCCTGAGTCAGATGTTTTAGTCAGTTTATGGCCTACAGACACAGATAGGCTTAATCTAGGTTTGCTAGAAATAGAAGTATAGAGATCTCTACTAAATGTTGTGTTTATATTCCTGATAACCTGAACAATATCAAAGTTCCCAAATAAAGGCCTTGTCCTCTCCAGTCTTTGCTACGACTTGTTATGGGAACAACTTCTCAATTCTTCCACCCCCTGGTGAGGAATTATTGACTTCTCTCATCTTTATAATATGCATTGGTATGTTCCAGATTCTGCAACATTTATATTGTATCAATCTCATTTCAGTTCTCATGTCTTTTTGTTCTTCTCTCATAGAAGCACCCATCCCCAGATGTCTTTACAACCTGCTCTTCCCCAACTGTACTTCTACCATGGACCCTCAATTGACATGATTTCTAAAAGGGAACTCCAAACTGCTTGTCCCATGCTGCTCCCTTCCAGTTCAAAGAAGCCAGATCAGTCATCGACCCCCTTTCCCTACAGCAAAGGAGTTCCTAAAATTAGAGGTGTGAATGAAGCCATAATGGGGGACAGGCAGTTAGTGTAGAGATGGGGGATCAGTCAAATCGAGAAATGAAGTCCATGAAAGACATCTGCCTCTGGAAGTCTGCAAGTTGAAGACTGCCCCTGGGAGAAAGGACCTTTTACATCTCATCTGCAAAACCAGACCCAGTCACTGAAGCAGGAAGGAGAGAGAAGGCTTCAGAAAGAACTGGAGTACAAAAGGTTTTCTTATAAAAACAGAAATGGGGGAATGTAATGTACACAGCTGCTCCCCCTGACTTTTCTCGTGCAGTCATTTTCCCCGCCTCCCAAACACTTGTCAGTCTGTAACATGCTAGCTAGATATTGGTTCATCAGTCAGCTTGCAAGTATCCTTCTCCGATATTGGTCCCCTGTTATCCTGGCGGAATTCAAGGGCTTTACTGTAGCTACCTCATCATCTTTCCTCATCTTTCTCTCCTACTCACTTTCTCTATCCTCCTCACTTTCACAATTTCTTGCATGCACCCTTTCTTGTTACCTTTCTTTTCCTCTCATTTTCTCTCTTACCCTGCAGGGAGATACTCTGTTTGCTTTATAAACTCCCTTATGTGATTTCCCATGTCCAGCATGGTTTTCGTGGGATCCCTTACACTCAGAAGTCCAGGGAATATTGTTCCAGTATTCCCTTTAAGACCTTCAAACACAGCTAAGCCTAATAGTCACAACCGTATAAACGTTTTGACTATCATTTCTATGAAGGTGAAAGCAAAAACCAACTCATTGTTTAATAAGTTCTGGAAACCATGTTGCTGCTCTGTGAACACAGTTGAGAGGACCAATTTGGGAGGACCATTTCTTTTTTATATGGAAGATCCTGGGTTCTGGTGCACAGATCCCCACCATTGCCACTCCTGACTACTAGATAGAGGGGATGCACTTACCTACTGGCACCTAGTGGCACTCTGCTGTCAGTCTCCCTGCTTATCTGGGTCCCATCAAAGTCCCTGAAGTTTCAGTGTGCTGAGGTCAACTGTAATGATGTATCCAGGAAATGATATGCATCCATGAACTGTTACTAGAGGGAGCAGAGGCCATGATACTGTGGCAGAAAAGTCCTTTAGAATTTTACACTCTTCCTATCCATGCAAAATAAGCTGATTATCTTCCCACAATCCTGAGTTCTGAGAGGTGGCAGAGCTCTGGTCACAGGCCCTAATACCAATCGGGCAGAAGAGAACACATAAAGTGGTGACAGACCATTTTCTTCTCATAGTAAGCCTAATTTGTTTGTAAAGAGATAAAAGACGTGTCTTTTTTGATGCTTTATAGTGTCCACTGGGAAGGTAACTGAGGAGGTGTTAAGAGAACTACCATTTGAATCTTGGGTTCCAGTCAGTCTCCACTCCTGACTATAGAGGACTTTTGTCTGCTCCTGTGCCTCTTCTGTGACCCAACTTTGCTGCCATAACAAGTGTGTGTGTGCAACAGAAACCATGCTTCTACACTTATTCTTCTCAGGTGCAGCTGCCTTCCTATCCTCTCACCCCTGGCAGCCCTTCCTATTCCCCACATTAAGATTGGAGGACCTAAGAGAAAGCACAGGGCTGAGTGCACCACCTGAGAAGTTTTGTAGGTTTGGCATTCCTGTACGTGTACCATGGATTTGTGTTAATATGATATGGTAAGACTAATAGAAACAGATTTGACTCTCACAGATGGCTACATTTTCCTACAAAGAGTTGTGCAGGGCTATGTGGGAAGTATTGAAGTGTTATGGAAAATAATATTCCTATAACACAGCTCCCCAAGAAAATGGAGGGTCTGTGTGGCTTGGAAAGAGGGAGGGGAAATTGTTCAAACATTAAACCTCTCCCAGTGCATTCTTTCCTAACAAAAATGGACCCTGGGGCAAAGAGCTGGAACTGAATGCTGAGTCCTAAATCTTGACCTTTTCCCATGGCAAATTAGTCCTAAATGACAATGGGCAAGATTTGAATACTCATCCCTCAGGATTCAGACTCTTATTCCCACAGACGAGTTTCAGACTTTTACAACTACCCTCCTAAATTAAAGTTTTAATCTGTAAAACTAGCCCCTGATGGTCAAAGTTGCATATACATGGTTTCCAATTACATCAATGTACCCTATAAAACCAAAATCTCTTCTGCAGCTCATGGCCATTTTCCCATCTGGAAACTGAACTCCCACAATGCCCAAGTCCATGAAGGAATAAAGTCTTCTCTGAATCTGCTGAGGTCTGCCTCTTGTCTTTTTGGCTTACAGTAAGAACCCTTATTTACAGTCTTCAGTTCTTACTTTTGGTAGGGCTCTCACAAGTGTACCTCTTAAATTATATTTAAAAAAATGCTTTTCATTTCAGTTGTCCATGTAGGACTGCAAGGCTGTACTCTCCTGCCAGGTGTTTAAGATCCAGCTAGTCAAAACTGACCTTATTCATATCTATTCTTATGAATGTGCTGAGATTCCTCACAGATCACACTTGAGGATGCATGAGAAGCCTCCTGCCTCCTTTACCTTTCCTCTCCCAGTTGTGCCATGTGCCAGGATGGATCAGGTCAGTGTCTTAATGACCAAATGTGACTTCTCTTGGAAGTATCAGGAACATTTCTTGTAAGAAAACCCACAGAAAACACGCCAGACATGGGAAATCACATAAGTGAGTTTATTAAGCAAACACAGTGTCTCTCTGCAGGGTAAGAGAGAAAGTGAGAGGAAAAGAGAGTAAAAGAGAAGAGCACATGCAAGAGAGAGTGGGAAAAGTGAAGAGAAGAAAGAAAGTGAGTCAGGGGGAGAAAAAGCATGAGAAAAGATGGCAGGGTAGCTACCCTTAAGCAGTTGCATTCCACCAGGTTAACAGGGAACCAATAACGGAGAAGGATACTT
The DNA here is from genome assembly GCF_902686445.1 of Sciurus carolinensis. Classification (NCBI taxonomy): domain Eukaryota; kingdom Metazoa; phylum Chordata; class Mammalia; order Rodentia; family Sciuridae; genus Sciurus; species Sciurus carolinensis. Next base: position 43,771 of record NW_025920327.1, read on the forward strand.
GCAAACTGACTGATGAACTAACAGATAGCTAGGATGTTCACAGACTGACAAGTAATCGGGAGGTGGGGAAAATGGCTGCACTGGAAAAGGCGGGGAGAGAAGCTTTCAGACTGACAAGCTTGTTTTCATGCAAAGGGTGGGGAGAGCAGCTTTGTATTATATTTCTGTATCCGATGACCCTCTTCTTTGTAGAAGGTGCACCATGAGCTGGCTTTCTATTCTCTAGAGACCTCTTGATCTTCCTGATTGGTGGATTAGGTGACACATCATTGTTAGTTAGATGTAAATGGGGCAGTTTTGGTTCGTCGATAACTCCCAGAAAAGACGCTCCGCAGATACAGGTCTCACATGAGGAACTTTTATTCAAGCGGACAAAATGTGTCCACTCGGGGGAAAGGGGAAAGGGAAAGAGAGGGAAGAAGATGGCGCACGGTTCTTTGTATTGGAATTTCGCGGGCTGGGAGGAACCAATCACGGAGGAGAATTATTACAGACTGACTGATGGACCAATGACATATTGGAACGTAATGTAGGGGGGGGCAGGAAGGTTACAGCGACGTAAGCTGGAAATTCCTGTAACGGGAGAGGCGGACTTAACACAGATTGACAGGTGATGCCTGTAGCGGGAGAGGAAAAGGTGGCTTTATTCCTAACATTCCCCCATTTCCTTTTTTATAAAAAAATTTTTTTTTTGGGTACATGGATGAAGGTCAGTCTTCTGTAATTACTTCCTGCTGGGGTGTGGACATAGAGCTGGTATCATTGTGACAGGAAGAACTGGAGACTTGATAGTTTCTCTGGAGGCACATTTGCAGCCAGGCTCCAATCCTGGAGGCACATCTGCAGCTAGCTCCAATCCTGGAGGCACATCTGCAGCCAGGCTCCAATTTTTGTGAGATCCTGATATTTCTGCAATACAAGTTGATTAATTGACATGGAAGTAAAGACAGGGGTGGAAGAACTGAGAAGTTGTTCCCATAACAAGGTCTAGCAGAAAAACTGAAGGTATCAACTTTACCATTTTGGGGATTTTGAGTTTGATATTATAGTACCTAAGTGTGTCTCTAATATTACAACTCACCATCCTCTGCTTTTTTTTTCTTTAATGTTAAATTTTTGAGCCTCTGAGATTAATTTATATACAGTTGAAGGTAAGCTTTCTTCTGCTATGTTGCTAATCAGTTGTCTCAAACATTATCTACTTATTTATTTGTTTTGGTACCAGGGATTGAACCTGAGACACATCCCTATCACCTCTGCTTTTTCTTTAATTTCTATTTTGAAGTAGGGTCTAGCCAAGTTGCTTAGGTCCTACCTAAATTGCTGAGACTGACTTCACACCTGACATCCTGCTTGGCCTCCTGAGCCACCTCCACTTGCATTTCCCTGTTTATATCCCCAAGAGCATCTGGCTAAATCACTGAAGCACACTCTCACAGATGGAAACAGGCATAACACAGGAGGAACAAGTTCCTCTGCCTCACACTTTCCTGAGAGGATGGGCAAGATCCATCTCCTGAACTGCATTGTATATTATGCACAGTTCTCTGCTTAGAATTTTTCAAAAAAAATGACAAAAGGAAAGTGAAGAAAAAAATAGGATCGAGGAAAGTGTCAGTAGATTGTGAACATAATGGTTTGGTATTGCTGTGAGAATGATATTCCAAATGACATTCATAGTCACCAAATGAGCACATTCTAAATCCCAAATAGTCCTGCCTCTCTTCTGCTCCTTGTGTCCTGAGATCCCTAAGAAAAAGTTTCTGCTCAGGCATCAGCTACATCCAATTTCCTCCTTAATTGAAGAGGGAAAAGGTCTTTCCCTCAGGGCACACTGCTCATCTAGGTATGACCATGCAAAAAAGTTCCTTACTGGATTATTGTGAAAAAGAGACTTTAGAATTCCTCAGGCATTCTTTGGCTTGGACATGATTGCTTGCCTGCATACATTTGCATAAAGGAGGACTGTAGGTGATCAAGTGCCATAACTCAGATGACGGACCTGTGGTGGAGACATAGCCCAACACGTAGTGCATGCCTCTCGAACTCAAGACCCGGGTTCGAATCTCAAGCACTGCTCGATAGCTGAAATTCCAAGCAAACAAAAGAAACCAATTCAGAACTCTCTACCCTCTTTCTTTTCTCTCCTCCAATCTGCACAAAATGAATCAACACTGGAAAATAGCACCAATTTCACATGCAACCCATTTCCAGTGACACCTTTCAGTTTGCAAATCTGTTCCAATGGAGAAGTCACGCCCACTCACCTGCATTTCTTCAGAGTACTACTTGCACGACCTCACTCTACTCTCCTTAGGACAGAGATCACGGGTCTCTCATGAGGATGCTTATGTGAATCATTCTTCATAACCTTCTTCCACTGCACGATGTTCACCAGGTTTCGGTGGCAGGAAATTCAAAATGACACCCGCACTTGTACCTGGAACTCTCCAGGCTTCTAGGAAACCCTCCAATTCTCTCGGCCAATGGAGTGGAATTCCACAACAGAGCACTTTCCACGTAAACCTCAATGTCAACTGAAAAACCAAGAGGTTAACACAAAAGACTGCCACTCTTCTACCTGGACTTTCTCTGACAGTCGGCTCTCCGGTGGCTTGCATGTGACTTCATGATGAACAAAGTTAGGATTTGGGGCTGAATTGATGTTAGCCTCTACGGAGAGTATTCAGAGGTTCACGGGTACTTCAGAACCCACTCAACCAATATCATTGAAACTCCAGTTTCAAGAGGAATGGAGCCCTTTTTAGACCCTTTTAAAAATGGATGGACCACCTCAAGAGATGTACTGTAGAATTGGGTGAAGCATAACAACAACTCAGGTTGCGAGTTGCTCTCATGTTCCCTGGGGATCTGGGAATTAATGCATTGTGATTCGGATGGTAAGGAATGACACAAGAACCACTCTTTGCACGAACACACACCAGAAGAAGAAAATCAGAGACATTAGGCATATGGCACGTTGGTGGTGGATAGAAACATGTCAAAAAAGAAAACAGATTTGACAATTTGCAAATGCTCGAAAAATGCTTTTCCTCTCAGTAATTGAATTATAAAGTTGACTATTAAAAAACCACCTCTGTTTTGATATTCAGGTTTTGCTGATGTAGGGTTCTCAAACTTGAATATTCATAGACCTTTTGGGGATTAAATTTCTGAGATTGTGGTGCACTCTTCATTCAGAGAGCTGGGGATTAGAGTTGCATATCCCAGGATCAACTGGTTTCAGTTGCAGGTCATGTGGTAGATGATGTGATGTTTTGGAAGCCTTTCTCATGGTTCTTGTGCCAAAAAAAAAAAAAAAAATTAGGAATCAGCACACTTATATTTGACTGTCCCTTGGGAGTTACAGGAAAGAGACAGAATTTTGCAAGGGCATTGTTGTACTTTCAAGGGAAATTAGGGCCAGAGTTCATGGTTGCATACAGAATGAAAGAGCAATATCTACTTCCTGCATTTGTAGTTTATGATGAGCATGAGTATATGTCCTGGAGTTTGTGAGTTGACCATGAACGATGGCGGGTTTCATAGTGTCTCTTCTGCAATGTTGTTTTCCAGCATGAACAACTTCCAGCTTTTGATCCCCCAAAACGTTCTCAGAGTCCCCTTTTGAATATTCAGCTGGGAAGCTTTGCCCCATTCCATGTTAAGCATGGTCTTTGTTCAAATTTGGTGTTATGCCCTGTGAAACTGTGCTCATCACACCATCACCAGGCTGCTATTTCTTTCACCAGCTTGTACTCTGCTCACCCCTGGTGCTGGTTAGAGGACTCCTGGCACTAACCCACAGGGCCTTGCAACAGAGGGGCATTTGACTGGTCAAGAAGAAAACCCATTGTGTGAATACAGATTGGCCCGACTTTTCTGCACCTTGAGGAGATTTGAAGTTCCCCTGGAGAAATCCCAGCAGGTAAGTATCTGGGTACAGCCCAGTCTTAATGCAGCAGCCAAGGAGGAGGGGTCTGGCAGTTGGAGTGAGCACACAACAACTCTCCTTGCTTGTTAGGTTCATCCTGTCCTCCGACCAACATGCTGAGTGAATGATTCCCTTCTCTCTTAGTGAGACATGTTAGGAGTCACATATGTTCACAAGGAACATGGACATCCCACCTAATAGCTGTCTCCTTTCCAGACTTTGTAGTTTAGGAGATGAAACCCAACAGATGGAATGTGATGTGTCCAATTCAAGGATAACTTAAGCCAAGGTGCTGCTATTCATGCTATACTGAGCTGAGAACTCACCACTCATCACTCTGTGTGGCTGCTACATCTCTAGGCTAGTTTCCTGCCTCTGAAGAAGACCCAGGTTTTGTCAGTCCTGGCAGAGTGTGGCCAGAGGGCAAATGCACATGTGCCAGTGCTAAGCTAGTTGAGATATGTCCTCTCAGGCCCCCCTGGTTCCAAGCTTGTACCACTGAAACTTTTGGGGGCTTATAGGCTGCAACAGGAGCCAGATGAGCGGGATCTCAACTTGAATGGTGCAGGAAACTGAGCACTGCGCCACCTACCAGGCCTGGGAAGAAGGGCTAGCTGTCACGTTTCAGTGGGAACCCTTTAATTTCCTGGACATGGAGGAATTTATCACCCACGGTGCTGTATACCATTTACAGTCTATTTTCTCGTTGACCAGGTCACAAGGAAAGTATTACTTCTTTAAAAATTCAGGAGCGTGGCAGCTGCTCCATTTGTCTATCCTCTTACAATCACAGCTGAGCTGGTGGTTGTCTTGAATGTTGTCTTGAAGTGGCTATGAGTGGAATGGTCTCTGGTTGTCATGGGAACCGAGACCACCACTGCACTCTCAGACCACTCCTCTGTGACCTTAGGTGGAATCTTCTTTGCAGGCTATGTCAGGTGAGCCACTCTTCAAAGGTCATATTGCCCAAGTCTTCACAAATCCTCTGGGGAGTGCAAAAATGGACCTTCTCCTACCAGAGCCTAGTAGTCTCCCACCCTTCACAACCTAGTTGTCCAATTCCTGCTCCCTCCTCTGATCAGATGAGATCTCCCATGAGTGGTTCTCATGTCACTGGAGAACTGTTAAGCAATTGATTCATTATTCTTACTGGAATTGAATGTACCTGAATGAATGAAGTAAAAAGGATATGACTTTCTGCCACTTATCTCTCTGTAATGAATCTTGAGAGGAATAACTGAAATCATAATGAGTAGGAGATTGAAATTGGATGAGGAATGTTTTCTTTTTGACACCACGTTTTGCTTCTTGTACCCCAGACCAAATGAGGCATCTTCACTCCCATTTGCCTGTTTATATGCCCAAGAGCATCTGGCTAAGTTACTGAAGCAAACTCTCTCTGATGGAAACAGGCATAACACAGGAGGAACAATTTCCTCTGCCTCACCCTTTCCTGAGAAGATGGGAATATCCATCTCCTAAACTGGCTTGTATATTATGCAGAGCTCTCTTCTGTTTAGAATTTTTCAAAAAAAAAAAATGACAAAAGGAAAATTAAGAAAAAAATAGGATCAGGAAAATGTCAGTAGATTGCAAATATAATGGCTTGATATGCCTTTGAGAATGATCCCCCAAATGAACATTCACAGTGACCAAATGATTACAATCTAAATCCCAAATAGTCCTGCCTCTCTCCTGCTCCTTGGGTCCTTGGATTCCTAATAAAAAGATTTTGCTCAGGCATCAGCTACATCTGATTTCCTCCTTAATTGAAGAGGGAAAATAACTTTCCCTCAGGGCACACTGCTTCTCTAGGCTATGACCATGCAAAAAAAAATCCTTACAGTATTATTGTGAACAAGAGATTTTAGTTTTCCTCAGGTATTCTTTGGCTTGGACATGATTGTTTGCCTGCATATATTTGCACAAAGGAGGACTGTAGGTGATCAAATGTTGTAACTCAGATGATGGTCCTGTGCTGGAGATATAAACCAACACGTAGAGTGCCTGCCTCTCAAACTTGAGACCTGGGTTCGAATCCCCAGCACTGGTCGATTGCCGAAATTCCAAACAAACAAACAAACAAAAAACAATTCAGAATCCTGTACCCTCTTTCTTTTCTCTCCTCCACTCCACACAAAATGAATCAACACTGGAAAACAGCACCAGTTTCACATGCAACCCATTTCCAGTGACACCTTTCAGTTCGCAATTGTGATCCAAGAGAGAATTCACGCCCACTCACCTGCATTTCTTCAGAGTACTATTTGCACGACCTCACTCTACTCTCCTTAGGACAGAGATCACAGGATCCTCATGAGGATGTTTATGCGAATCATTCTTCATAACCTTCTTCCACTGCACATTGTTCCCCATGTTTCGGTAGCAGGAAATTCAAAATGACACACTCCTTTGTACCTGGAACTCTCCAGGCTTCTTGGAAACACTCCAAATCTCTCTGCCAATGGAGGGGACTTCCATAACTGAGCACTTTCCACATGAACCTCAATGTCAACTGGAAAACCAAGAGGTAAACACAAAAGACCACCCCTCTTGTTCCTGGACTTTCTCTAACAGTCCGCTCTCCGGTGGCTTGCATGTGACTTCATGATGAACAAAGTTAGGATTCGGGGCTGAATCAATGTTAGTCTCTATGGAGAGCATTCAGGAGCTTCACGGGGACTTCCCAACCCACTCAACCAATATTATTGGAGCTCTAGTTTCAAGAGGAATGGAGCCCTTTTTTAGACCCTTGTAAAAATGGATGGATCCCCTGAAGAGATGCAGTGTACAATTGGGTGAAGCATAACAACAACTCGGGTTGCAAGTTGCTCTCATGTTCACTGGGGATCTGGGAATTAATGCATTGTGATGCAGATGGTAAGGATTGACACCAGATCTACTCTTTGCGAGAACACACACTGGAAGAAGAAAATCAGAGACATTATGCATATGACACTTTGGTGGTGGATAGAAGCAAGTCAAGAAAGAAAACGGATTTGACAATTTGCAAATGCTGGAGAAAAGCTTTTCCTTCTCAGTATTTGAATTATAAAGTTGGCTATTAAAGAACAACTTCTGTTTTGATATTCAGGTTTTGCCGATGTAGGATCTTCCAACTTGAATATTCATAGACCTTTTGGGGATTAAATTTCTGAGGTTGTGGTTCACTCTTCATTCGGAGAGCCAGGGATTAGAATTGCATATCCCAGGATCAACTGGTTTCATTTGCAGGTCGTGGGAAGGATGCTGTGATGTTTTGGAAGTCCTTTTCTCATGGTTTTTGTGCCAGAAAAAATAGGAATCAGCACACGTATATTCAGCTGTCCTGTGGGAGCTACAGGAAAGAAACAGGATTTTGCCAGGGCATTGTTGTACTTTCAAGGGAAATTAGGGCCGGTGTTTATGATTGCATACAGAATGAAAGAGCAATATATACTGCTTGCTTTTGTAGTTTATTATAAGACTGAGTATATGCCGTAAAATTTTTGGTGACTATGAACAATGGCGAGTTTTTTAGTGTCTCTTCTCCTAAGTTGTTATCCAGCATGAACAACCTCTGGCTTTTCTTCCCCTCCCAAACGTCCTCACTGTCCCATTTTGAATATTCATCTTGGAAACTTTGCCCAATTCCAAGTTCAGTATGGTCTTTGTTCAAACCTGGTGTTATGCCCTGTGAAACTCTGCACAACAAGCCATCACCAGGCTGTTATTTCATCCACACCATCTTGTAGTCTGCTCCCTCCCGGGGCTGGTTAGAGGACTCCTGGCAATATTCCACTGGCCCTTGCAACTGAGGAGCTTTTGTCAGATCAAGAAGACAATCCATGTTGTGAATACAGTTTGACCCGACTTTTCTGCGTCTTCAGGAGATTTGATATGCCCCTGGAGAAATCCCAGCAGATAAGTATCTGTGTACAGCCTTGACTTAATACAGCATCCAAGGAGGAGGGCCTTGCAGTTGGAGTGAGTGCACAACAAATCTCCTTGATTGTTAGGTTCATCCTGTCCTACGTACAACATGCTGAGTGAATGATTCCATTCTCTCTTAGTGAGACGTGTTAGGAGCCACATATGTTCACATGGAACATGGACATCCCACCTAATAGCTGTCTCCTTTCCAGACTTTGTAGATTAGGAGGCAAAACCAGACAGATGGAATGTGATGTCTCTCAATTCAAGGATCACATAAGCCAAGGCTCTGCTATTCATGCTCTACTGAGCTGAGAACTCACCACTCATCACTCTGTATGGCTGCTAGGCTTCTATGCTAGTATTCTGCCTCTGAAGAAAACCTGGGTCTTCCCAGTCCTGGTGGAGTGTGGTCAGAGGGCAAATCCACATGTACCAGTGCTAAGCTTGTTGAGATATGTCCTCTCAGGCACCCCTGTGTCCCAGCTTGTTCCACTGGAACACTTGGGGACTTACAGGTTGCAACAGGAGCCAGGTGAACAGGCTCTCAGCTTGAATGGTGTGGGACACAGAGCAGGGCGCCACCTAGCGGGCCCGGGAGGAAGGGCGAGCTGTCACGTTTCAGGGGGAAACTTTGAAATCCTGGACTTGGAGCAATTTTTCGCCCATGGGGTTGCATACCGCATACAGCCTAGTTTGTCATTGACCAGGTCACAAGGATAGTATTCTTTAAAAATGCAGGAGCGTGGCAGCCGCTCCGTTCATCTATCCTCTTACAATCACCAGCTGAGCCAGTGCTTGTCTTGAATGTTGGCTTGAAGTGGCTAGGAGCGGAATGGTCTCTGGTTGTCATGGGAACCGAGATGCCACTGTGTTCTCAGACCCCTCCTCTGTGACCTTAGGTGGAATCTTCATTGCACACCATGTCACGTGAGCCATTCTTCAAAGTTCATATTGCCCAAGTCTTCACAAACCCTCTGGGGAGTGCAAACAAGTGCCTTCTCCTACCAGAGCCTAAAGGCCCCACCCTTCACCACCTAGCTGCCCAATTTCTGCTCCTCCTCTGATTAGAGGAGATCTTCCATGAATGGTTCTCATGTCAAAGGAGAACTGGTAAGCATTGATGCGTTTTTCTGAGTGGAACTGAATGCACCTGAATGAATGAAGGAGAAAGGATATGACTTTCTGCCACTTATCTCTCTATAATGAATCTTGAGAGGAATAACTGAAATCATAATGAGCAGGAGATTGAAATTGGATGAGGAATGTTTTCTTTTTGACACCACGTTTCGCTTCTGGGAACCCAGACCACCTGAGGCACCTCCACACACATTTGCCTGTTTATATCCCCAAGAGCATCTGGCTAAATTAATGAACCACACTCTCACTGGTGGAAACATGCCTTACCCTTTCTGAGAGGATGGGCAAGATCCATCTCCTGAACTGGTTTGTATATTATGCACAGCTCTCTTCAGTTTAGAAATTTTCCAAAAAAAAAAAAAAATGACAAAAGGAAAATTAAGAAAAAATAGGATCAAGGAAAATGTTAGTAGATTGCAAATATAATGTCTTTGTATCCCTGTGAGAATGATCCCCCAAATGAACATTCATAGTCACCAAATGAACACATTCTAAATCCCAAATTGTCCTGCCTCTGCCCCTGCTCCTTGTGTCTTTGGCTCATAATAAAAACTTTCTTCTCAGGCATCAGCTACATCTGATTTCCTCCTTAAGTGAAGAGGGCAAAAAAATGTTTCCATCAGGGCACACTGCTAGTCTAGGTTATGACCATGCAAGAAAGATCCTTACTGAATTATTGTGAACAAGGGATTTTAGTTTTCCTCAGACATTCTTTGACTTGGACATGATTGCTTGCCTGCATACATTTGCACAAAGGAGGACTGTAGGTGATCAAGTGTTCTAACTCAGATTATGGTTCTGTGCTGGAGATACAGCCCAACGCTTAGAGTGCCTGCCTTTCAAACTCGAGACCCAGGTTAGAATCCCCAATGCAGGTCGATTGCCGAAATTCCAAACAAAGAAAAGAAACCAATTCAGAAAGCTCTACCCTCTTTCTTTTCTCTCCTCCACTCAGCACAAAATGAATCAACACTGGAAAACAGCACCAGTCTCACATGCAACCCTTTTCCAGTGACACCTTTCAGTTTGCAAATCTGCTCCAAGAGAGAAGTCACGCCCACTCACATGCATTTCTTCAGAGTACTACTTCCACGACCTCACTCTATTCGCCTTCGGACAGAGATCACGGGTCTCTCATGAGGATGCTTATGTGAATCATTCCTCATAACCTTATTCCACTGTGCATTGTTCACCAGGTTTCAGTGGAAGGAAATTCAAAGTGACACCCACACTTGTACCTGGAACTCTCCCAGTCTTCTGGGAAAAGTTCACATTCTCTCTGCCAATGGAGGGGGCTTCCACACCTGAGCACTTTCCACGTGAACCTCAATGTCAACTGGAAAACCAAGAGTTGAACAGGAAGGTCCGCCCCTCTTGTTCCTGGACTTTCTCTGAGAGTCCACTCTCCGGTGGCTTGCATGTGACTTCATGATGAACAAAGTTAGGATTTGGGGCTGAATCGATGTTAGCCTCTATGCAGAGCATTCAGGAGCTTCACGGACACTTCACAACCAACTCAACCAATTTCATTGGAGCTCCAGTTTCAAGAGGAATGGAGCCCTTTTTTAGACCCTTTTAAAAATGGATGGATCCCCTCAAAAGATGCAGTGTACAATTGGGTAAAGCATAACAACAACTCAGATTGCGAGTTGCTCTCATGTTCCCTGGGGATCTGGGAATTAATGCATTGTGATTCGGATGGTTAGGAATGACACCAGAACCACCCTTTGCAAGAACGCACACCAGAGGAAGAAAATCAGAGACATTAGGCATATGGCACTTTGGTGGTGGATAGAAACAAGTCAAGAAAGAAAATGGATTTGACAATTTGCAAATGCTGGAGAAACGCTTTTCCTTCTCAGTAATTGAATTATAAAGTTGACTATTAAAGAACCACCTCTATTTTGATATTCATGTTTTGCTGATGCAGGGTACTCCAACTTGAATATTCATAGACCTTTTGGGGATTAAATTTCTGAGGTTGTGGTTCACTCTTCATTCGGAGAGCCGGGGATTAGAGATGCACATCCCAGGATCAACTTGTTTCAGTTGCAGGTCGTGTGGTAGATGCTGTGATGTTTTGAAAGCCTTTTCCCATGGTTCTTGTGCCAGAAAAAATAGGAATCAGCCAAGTATATTTGGCTGTCCCTTGGGAGCTTCAGGAAAGAGAGAGGATTTTGCAAAGGCATTATTGTACTTTCAAGGGAAATTAGGGTCGGTGTTCATGGTTGCATACAGAATGAAAGAGTAATTTCTACTTCCTGCATTTGTAGTTTTTGATGAGCCTGAGTATATGTCGTGAAGTTTGTGGGTTGACCATGAACAATAGCGAGTTTTATAGTGTCTCTTCTCCAAAGTTGTTATCCAGCATGAACAACTTCCAGCTTTTCTTCCCCCCCAAAAGTCCTCAGTGTCCCCTTTTGAATATTCAGCTTAGAAGATTTGCCCCATTCCATGTTCAGCATGGTCTTTGTTTAAACCTGGTGTTATGCCCTGTGAAACTGTTCTCCTCACGCCATCACCATCTGTTATTTCATTCACCAGCATGTAGTCTGCTCCCTCCCAGGGCTGGTTAGAGGACTCCTGGCAGTATCCCACAGGGGTTTGCGACAGAGGGACATTTGTCTGCTCAAGAAGACAATCCATGTTGTGAATACAAATTGGTCCAACTATTCTGCATCTTCAGGAGATTTGATGTGCCCCTGGAGAAATCCCAGGAGGTATTTATCTGGGTACAGCCTTGTCTTAATGCAGCAGCCAAGGAGAAGGGTCCTGGCAGTTGGAGTGAGCCCATAACCACTCTCCTTGTTTGTTAAGTTTGTCCTGTCCTCCGTCCAACATGCTGAGTGAATGATTTCATTCTCAGTGAGACACGGTAGGAGCCACATATGTTCACATGGAACACGGACATCCCACCTAATAGCTGTCTCCTTTCCAGACTTTGTAGTTTAGGAGGCGAAACCCGACAGATGGAATGTGATGTATCCCAATTCATGGATCACTTAAGCCATGGTGCTACAATTCATGCTCTGCTGAGCTGAGCACTCACCACTCATCACTCTGTGTGGCTGCTAGGCCACTAGGCTAGTTTCTTGCCTCTGAAATAGACCCGGGTTTTCCCTGTCCTGGTGGCGTGTGGTCAGAGGGCAAATCCACATGTGCCAGTGCTAAGCTTGTTGAGATATGTCCTCTCAGGCACCCCTGGGTTCAAGCTTGTTCCACTGGAACTTTTGGGGGCTTATAGGCTGCAACAGGAACCAGGTAAGTGGGCTCTCAGCTTGAATGGTCCGTGACATGGAGCACGGCGCCACCTAGGAGGCCCAGAAAGAAGGGCATGCTGTCACATTTCAGTTGGAACCCTTGAATTGACTGGACATGGAGCCATTTCTCGCCCATGGGGCTGCATACTGCTTACAGCCTAGTTTCTCATTGACCAGGCCACAAGGGTAGTACTACTTCTTTAAAAATGCAGGAGTGTGGCAGGTGCTCCCTTTGTCTATCCTCTTACAATCACAGCTGAGCCAGTGCTTGTCTTGAATGTTGGCTTGTAGTGGCTAGGAACGGAATGGTCCCTGGATGTCATGGGAACTGAGGCACCACTGTGTTCTCCGACCCCTCCTCTGTTACCTTAGGTGGAATCTTCATGCAGGCCATGTCACGTGAGCCACTTTTCAAAGGTCATATTGCTCAAGTCTTCACAAACCCTCTGGGGAGTGCAAACAAGTGCCTTCTCCTACAAGAGCCTAGAAGCTGTTCGCCCTTCACCACCTAGCTGCCCAATGCTTGCTCCCTTCTCTGATTAGAGGATATCTCCCATGAATGGTTCTCATGTCACAGGAGAACTGTTAAGCAATTGATGTGTTCTTCTGAGTGGAACTGAGTGCACCTGAATGAATGAAGGAAAAATGATATGACTTTCTGCCACTTATCTCTGAAATAAAAGAAAATAATAATAAATAACTGAAATCATATGGAGCAGGAGATTGAGATTGGACAAGGAATGTTTTCTTTTTGACACCATGTTTTGCTTCTGGGACCCAGACCACATGAGAAAACTCCACTCCCATTTGCCTGTTTATATCCCCAAGAGCATCTGGCTAAATTATTGAACCACACTGTCACTGATGGAAACAGGCATAACACAGTAGGAACAAGTTCCTCTGCCTCACCCTTTCCTGAGAGGATGGGCAAGATCCATTTCCTGAACTGGCTTGTATATTATGCAGAGCTCTCTTCTGTTTAGAATTTTTCAAAAAAAAAAGGAAAAAAGAAAAATTAAGACAAAATAAGATTGAGGAAATTGTCAGTAGATTGCAAATATAATGGCTTGGTATGTCTTTGAGAATGATCCCCCAAATGAACATTCATATTCACCAAATGAGTACATTCTAAATAACAAATAATCCTGCCTCTGCCCCTGCTCCTTGTGTCTTTGGGTCCCTAATAAAAAGTTTCTGCTCAGGCATCAACTACATCCAATTTCCTTCTTAATTGAAGAGGGAAAAGATCTTTCCATCAGGACACACTGCTAGTCTAGGGTATGACAATGCAAAAAAGATCCTTACTGGATTATTGTGAACAAAGGATATTAGATTTCCTCAGGCATTCTTTGGTTTGGACATGATTGCTTGCCTGCATACATTTGCACAAAGGAGGACTGTAGGTGATCAAGTGTTCTAACTCGGATGCCGGTCCTGTGCAGGAGATATAGCCCAACGCTTAGAGTGCCTGCGCCTAAAAATCAAGACCCGGTATTGAATCCCCAGCACTGGTCAATTGCTGAAATTCCAAACAAAAAAAAGAAACCTTTTCAGAAACCTCTACCCTTTCGTTTTCTCTCCTCCACTCCGCACAAAATGAATCATCACTGGAAAACAGCACCAGTTTCACATGTAACCCATTTCCAGTGACACCTTTCAGTTTGCAATTGTGCTCCAGAAGAGAATTCATGCCCACTAACCTGCATTTCTTCAGAGTACTACTTCCATGACCTCACTCTACTCTCCTTAGGACAGAGATCACAGATCCCTCATGAGGTTGCTTATGCGAATCATTCTTCATAACCTTCTTCCACTGCACATTTTTCACCAGGTTTTGGTGGAAGAAAATTCAAAATGACACACTCCTTTGTTCCTGGAACTCTCCAGGCTTCTTGGAAACACTTCAATTCACTCTGCAAATGGAGGAGACTTCCACACCTGAGCACTTTCCACGTGAACCTCAATGTCAACTGGAAAACCAAGAGGTGAACAGGAAGGTCCGCCCCTCTTGTTCCTGGACTTTCTCTGAGAGTCCACTCTCCGGTGGCTTGCATGTGACTTTATGATGAACAAAGTTAGAATTTGGGGCTGAATCGATGTTAGCCTCTATGCAGAGCATTCAGGAGCTTCACAGGGACTTCACAACCCACTCAACCAATATCATTGGAGCTCCAGTTTCAAGAGGAATGGAGCCCTTTTTTAGACCCTTGTAAAAATGGATGGACCCCCTCAAGAGATGCAGTGTACAACTGGGTAAAGCATAACAACAACTCGGGTTGCGAGTTGTTCTCATGTTCGATGGAGATCTGGGAATTACTGCATTGTGATTCAGATGGTAAGAAATGACACCAGAACCACTCTTTGTAAGAATGCACACTGGAAGAAGAATATCAGAGACATTAGGCACATGGCACGTTGGTGGTGGATAGAAGCAAGTCAAGAAAGAAAACGGATTTGACAATTTGCAAATGCTGGAGCAATGCTTTTCCTTTTCAGTATTTGAATTATAATGTTGGCTATTAAAGAACCACCTCTGTTTTGATATTCAGGTTTTACCAATGTAGGCTCCTCCAACTTGAATATTCATAGACCTTTTGGGGATTAAATTTCTGAGGTTGGGGTGCACTCTTCATTTGGAGAGCCAGGATTAGAGTTGCATAACCCAGGATTAACTGGTTTCAGTTGCAGGTCATGTGGTAGATGCTGTGATGTTTAGAAAGCCTTTTCTCATGGTTCTTGTGCCCAAAAAAATAGAAATCAGTACACGTATATTCGGCTGTCCCTTGGGAGCTACAGGAAAGGCACAGGATTTTTCAAGGGCTTTGTTGTACTTTCAGGGGAAATTAGGGCCTGTGTTCATGGTTGCATACAGGAATAAAAGAGTAATATCTACTTCCTGCATTTGTACTTTATGATGAGCCTGAGTATATATCGTGGAGTTTGTGTGTTGACCATGAACAATGGCGAGTTTCATAGTGTCTCTTCTCCAAAGTTGTTATCCAGCATGAACAACCTCCAGCTTTTCTTCCCCCCCAAACGTCCTCACTGTCCCAATTTGAATATTCAGCTTGGAAGCTTTGTACCATTCCATGTTCATTATGGTCATTGTTCAAACCTGGTATTATGCCTGGTTGATACTGTGCTCATCACAGCATCAGCAGGCTGTTAGTTTATTCACAGGCTTGTAGTCTGCTCCCTGCTGTGGCTGGGTGGAGGACTCCTGGCAATATCCCACAGGACCCTTGCAACAGAGGGGCATTTGTCTGCTCAAGAAGACAATCCATGTTGTGAATACAGATTGGTGTGACTTTTCTGCATCTTCAGGAGATTTGATGTGCCCCTGGAGAATTAAATATCCCAGCGGGTAAGTATCTGGGTACAGCCTTGTCTTAATGCAGCAACCAATCAGGAGTGGCCTGGAAATTGGAGTGAGCACATAACAACTCTCCTTGCTTGTTAGGTTCGTCCTGTCCTCCATCCAACATGCTGAGGGAATGATTCCATTCTCTCTTAGTGAGACACATTAGGAGCCACATATGTTCACATGGAACATGGACATCCCTCATAGTAGCTGTCTCCTTTCCAGATTTTGCAGTTTAGGAGGGGAAACCTGACAGATGGTATGTGATGTGTCCCAATTCAAGGATCACTTAAGCCATGGCGCTGCTATTTATGCTCTACTGAGCTGAGCACTCACCACTCATCTCTCTGTGTGGCTGCTAGGCCTCTATGCTACTTTCCTGCCTCTGAAGAAGACCCGGGTTTTCCCTGTCCTGGTGGAGTGTGGTCAGAGGGCAAATCCACATGTGCCAGTGCTAAGCTTGTTGAGATATGTCCTCTCAGGCACCCCTGGGTGCCAGCTTGCTCCACTGGAACTTTTGGGGGTTTATAGGCTGCAACAGGAGCCAGGTGAGTGGGCTCTCAGCTTGAATGGTGCGGGACACGGAGCAAGGCACCACCTAGCAGGCCCGAGAAGAAGGGATAGCTGTCACGTATCAGTGGGAACCCTTGATTGCTGTACATGGAGCCATTTCTCGCCCACGTGGCTGCATACAGCTTACAGCCTAGTTTCTCATTGACCAGGCCACAAGGATAGTATTATTTCTTTAAAAATGCAAGAGCGTGGCAGCAGCTCCATTCGTCTATCCTCTTACAATCACAGCTGAGCCTGTGCTTGTCTTGAATGTTGGCTTGAAGTGGCTAGGAGCGGAAAGGTCCCTGGATGTCATGGGAACCAAGATGCCACTGTGTTCTCAGACCCCTCCTCTGTGACCTTAGGTGGAATCTTCATTGCACGCCATGTCACGTGAGCCACTTTTCAAAGGTCATATTTCCCAAGTCTTCACAAACCCTCTGGGGAGTGCAAACATGTGCCTTCTCCTACCTGAGCCTAGAAGTCCTGTGCCCTTCACCACCTAGCTGCCCAATGCCTGCTCCCTCCTCTGATTAGAAGAGATCTACTGTGAATGTTTCTCATGTCACAGGAGAACTGTTGAGCAATTGATGTGTTTTTCTGAGTGGAACTGAATGCAGCTGTGTAAATGGAGGAAAAAGGATATGACTTTCTGCCACTTATCTCTCTCTAATGAATCTTGAGAGGAGTAACTGAAATCATAATGAGCAGGAGATTGAAATTGGATGAGGAATGTTTTCTTTTTCACACCACATTTGGCTTCTGGGACCCCAGACCACATGAGGCACCTCCACTCCCATTTGCCTGTTTATATCCCCAAGAGCATCTGGCTAAATTATTGAACCACACTCTCACTGATGGAAAAAGGCATAACACAGGAGGAACAAGTTCCTCTGCCTCACCCTTTCCAGAGAGGATGGGCAAGATCCATCTCCTGATGTGGCTTGTATATTATGCACAATTCTCTTCTGTTCAGAATTTTTCAAAAAAGAAAAATAGACAAAAGGATAATGAAGAAAAAAATAGGATCGAGGAAAGTGTCAGTAGATTGCGAATATAATGGCTTGGTATGACTGTGAGAATGATCCCCCAAATGAACTTTCATAGTCACCAAATGACTACATTCTAAATTACAAATAGTACTGCCTCTGCCCCTGCTCCTTATGTCCTTGGATCCCTAATAAAAAGTTTCTGCTCAGGCATCAGCTACATCTGATTTCCTCCTTAAGTGAAGAGGTAAAAAATCTTTTTCTCAGGGCACACTGCTAGTCCAGGGTATGACCATGCAATAAAGATCCTTACTGGATTATTGTGAAGAAGGGATTTTAGATTTCCTCAGGCATTCTTTGGCTTGGACATGATTGTTTGCCTGCATACATTTGCACAAAGGAGGACTGTAGGTGATCAAGCGTTTTAACTCAGATGACAGTCCTGTGCAGGAGATATAGCCCAATGCGCAGAGTTCCTGCCTCTGGAACTGGAGATCTGGGTTCGAATCCCCAGCACTGGTGGATTGTCAAAATTCCAAACAAACAAAAGAAACCTATTCAGAATCCTCTACCCTCTTCTCTCTCTCTCCTCCACTCCACAGATAATGAATCAACACTGGAAAACAGCACCCATTTCACATACAGGCCATTTTCACTGACAACTTTTAGTTTGCAAATGTAGAGACTCAAACTGAATCGACCCTCACTTAGTTGAAGCCTTAAGTGTATTTACTATGCAATAAAATAAATAAATAGGAAATGTAGCAACATTGATCGTATTATCTCCTGGAACAATCAGAATTTATTTTCTCTCTTTTTTATTTCTTTCTTTCTTCTTTTTTTGGTACTGTATTTTTAACCCAGGGCCACTTTACTGTGAGCTATTATTTTGAGTCAGGGTCTTGCTAAATTGTTTAAGAGCTTTGCCACCTTGCTGAGGTTGTTATTGAATTTGCAATCATTCTGTTTTTCTCTCCCAAAACACTGGGATTGCAGGCATGCATCAATGCACTTGGAAGTATTCAGAATTTCATGGTGATTTGTAAGAAGTTAAATTTTTTTTGTTTCCTTTAAATAAGTTAGAGGCAAAATTTAAACAGTGTATTCCCAGACAAAACTGGATTTTTGATGTTCTTTTACATTCCTTTTGCATTTCAGATACTCATGAATATTTCTGTCATAGCCACTCATTTTGTGATTATGTGAAAGAGCAGTAAATGCAGTTTAACAAAGAGAGGAGGAATGGGGAAAATTAAGAGGAAAATAACAACATAAACTCTTTAAAAATACTATAATCTTTGGAAGCTTATAACTTGTCATTTTTTGTTTAGACATAGTTGGCTCACTCATTTCCTTTTTAAGGAAGAAAATACAAATGTGAATGTATGCTTTAAACAAATAGTAAAATACTAAGAGAGTAGAAGTATACAAATTGCCAAAGACAAATTCACCATTTAAAATGTAAATTATTAATCTATTACTGAGTATTTACCTGAAATACTCATACTTATAAAATTTAGTGATATTTTCCAAAAATTAATCTATTGAAATAATTTGTGAAAAATTAAAAAATGCAATTTTGGAAAACTGCATGGATTTTTAAAAACTAAGTTCTATCAAAGTATTCTGAGAGTAACAAAAATTACAAAGCTAATCTACAAAGTTTTTTCTTCTAGTAGAAACTATTTACTCAAAACAGAAAGATCATCTAATTTTGTTTTACTTTCAAGTTCCTTAAAATCAGATTGCCTAAAATTATATAAGTAAATAACTACCAAATAAATTACTAAGCACATAATAAATACAGTCATGGCGGCAAGCATATAAAGGTACCCCATTTCAGAGGTGGATTTAAATTATTGAGTCTTGGAACACGTTTTAAGTTCTTAAAAATCATTAATGATCCCAAGTATTTTTACTTACATAGATTACTGCTGATGTTTGCCATAAAATATGAGAAAAATTGAAACATTTAATTATGCATTAAAACACCTCTCATGTTAGCATGAATAACATTTTTATAAAATTTTTTCCAAAAAATTAGTTAAGAATGGTCTTTTTTAACATTTTAATAAATTGTTTAGAGTTTATTTTGCTAGAAGACAGCTATATTCTGTATTTGCATTTGCTCTTTCCCTGTTATACGTTGCTTTACTCCATATCACAACATATCAATATATATAGCTATATGAAGAAAATCAAATCTCATTGTAATAAAGTTGGAAAAGAGAAGAAATATTTTAATAGTATTTTCTAATTACTGTACATAGTTTTATTTGATATATTAAAATTAGATTAAGTTCTTTCTTCAAGGATATATGATAACAAATTATATACATAAACTATTCATAATTTTGTTAAAATTTTCTGGTCAGTCTTGCAATTTAAATGAATCTTTTACCATGCATGATTCTATAATATGAGGTGCTGATAACTGGAAAAAATATTTATTCTTGAGTTATAGGTTAAAATTTTTTATTTATTCAAAATTAAAAAAAACCCTCTATTTGTTAATATCAAAACTGACCTCATCCGAAAGTTTCTAAGTAGTGGAAACTCATTAAGCTTAAAGCATCAGAAAAAAAAAAATTCAAAATCTAAGTTGTATTTGTAAACCTGAATTTTAGTACAGGCAAGAAATACCTGTAAATGATTTCCTTGAAGTGACAAGATTAATTCATTAATTTCAAGAAAAATCTACCAAATATCTAAGTCTGAATAACTACAGTTTGTTGATCAATTTTCCTAGAAAAAATGATGTTCCTTGAAAAAAAAAGGGGGGGGACTAGTTCAGCTTGTAGCCAAATAATCACCCAAAAACTTTTCCTTGAGATAACTAGAGTATTTCTGTATGTAGTCCACGAATTTTTATATAATTCCCATTTCATCATACATAAACAACACAAAAATACTAATCATTTACACAAAGATGGAAATTTAATTAAATTAATGCATTTTACTGCTTGGCCAAATATTTTAAGTGTAACTGATACTTTTTCTCTAAGAATTTGCAGTGGTAAAGAATACCGTGATAAACTTTGGTGGCACTGCCTGAATGCATACCAGGAAACAGCAGTTTTATCCTTATTGCTTCTGGATCAAAAGTGCAAATATTATCACAGGAAAAAAAGAAAATAACATTTAGTGCACTTCTGAAAATATATTTTTACCTCTGAACACTCCCTGAAAGGGTATCCAAAACATGGGGTCCATGGACCACACAAGGGAACCCACACCTTTTAGTATTTGCTGCTAACAACCAATGTAAACCACCCACAAAATTCTGTCAATTATTTTTCAGTGGGCTCAGAGAAAATTTCCAAACTCATATGAAAGTGATAACACATGGGAACAATAGTTTTTATTTTATACCTAACCACCTGGAGGAATTTATAAATATTTAATTATTCCATCCCAAAATCTGCTAGCATTAAATCCCCTTTTTCATAAATGAGAAGGTTCTGTGGTTTCAAGTCTTGATGCAACACCGTTCTTCTGTGGCAATAATTAACCCATGTAGAATTTGGTAGAGAAACAGCTACAAAAGCAAATAATTAAAAATTAGTCTTACAGATATCAAGAGATACTTTGGTATTAGCATAATATGGTAAGTAGAAAAGCAACTGGCCTAGAAGAGTAAAGGAAAAAAAAATAAATTACATCATTTTAAGGACAATGCCTTTTCCATTTTGAGTTGTTTTCTCAATTTTAGTTTATTGTTCAATTTGAAGCATCTATTATTTGTGTCAACAGTTTCTATAAAAATAAATATTATAAATATAGCAAA
The DNA here is from genome assembly GCF_902686445.1 of Sciurus carolinensis. Taxonomy (NCBI): domain Eukaryota; kingdom Metazoa; phylum Chordata; class Mammalia; order Rodentia; family Sciuridae; genus Sciurus; species Sciurus carolinensis. Next base: position 64,706 of record NW_025920327.1, read on the forward strand.
ATTTTGTTTTCATACTAATAGTTCATTTGTTAGAGAAACCAGCTTAAACAGATGTATTCTCTATACTACTGAGCTTATAGATTGATTATAAAATTCCAGTAGGTCAAACAAACACAGACAATTACTCCCTTATAAAACAATCTGATCTGGCTCAGTACCTTTAAATGTGGCATTGGACTTGGTGGCTTTATGTAAAGTCTCAGGTATCAGAGAGAATGGGGCTACATAACCTGGCAAATTACCAGTTATAAAACTAACTCAATCAGCTTTTAACACCTACCTCCTGGATACTTTAATTTTAGCAACTCCTACTCAATTTCAAAATAAGCTGTGATTCAAAATGGGGTAATGCACTCTAGTGGTCTGAAAAAAGCAATTCCTACAAGACTAATGGTAGAAGTATTTAGTGTATTGTGGTAAAAGAGAGATTTGGAACACATCTTGATTTTCTGGGGTTACCAAAAAGAACTTGAATTACTGAAGAAATAACTTCAGTTTACTTGTAGATGAAAAATGACATCTAAATACCAAGAATAAGCCAAGGCAGCAGGTGATTAATGGCAGGAATGCCTCTGGTGATTTTTTGGAGCGGTGTAGGAGGGATTGAACTCAGGAGCACTCTACATCAGAGCTATGTCCCCAATTCTTTTGCATTTTAATTCTGAGACAGGGTCCCATTAAATTTCTCAAACTGGTCTCAAGTTTGTGATCCACCTACCTCAATTTTCCAAGTAGCTGGGTGGTGGGTTTGCACCACCATGTCTGGTCTGAATGAATTATAAACTCTGAAGTCTTCAGACACCACCTATTTATTTATGTTTTGAAAACTCTAGAGTTACTATTTACTTCTGTTGTGTTGCATTGGGGTTTCAGTGGTGAACACAGCTACCTTTCAATATATTCCTGTTAAATTTTACATTTGGAAAACATTAAATGCAATTTTAACAAACAAAAATATTTTCCAACTATTTAGACCTGACTTAAAAGACTTCTCAAACCTCTGTAAAATTATGATAACTAAAGACTTTCCAAATTAGTGTTTTCCAAATTAGTGCTAATATAAAAACAGAAAAAAACAGAATTTTAAAATGGAGATCTACAAATAGCCTTCACAACACCTTGCAAATGAAAATATAAACTATGATGAAAATAATTTGCATGAAATGTATATGGAAATTCTTTTAAAGCCTTATTCTAATATTCATAGCAATGTGCTAGTCATATGTTTAGACCTCTCTTTCAATAACAGAAACTGACTTTCCTTCATATTTACCAAATTCACTATTAAAAAAATGGAAGTTTGAAGTTACTATTTACTATCTACAGAATTATAAAGATCTCAAACACACAAGTTGGGACAGTCTATTTTCAAAATACGTTTCATAAACTGTTGAACTTTATACAAATAAAATCTTTGAAAATGTAAAATACAAAGAAGTCTATAAGAATACAAGTGTGTCAATTGCTTTTATATATCTGATAACTTCTGGTTTTCTTCTGTATCTGATTATTACAGCAAACTTCTTCAGCATTATTTAAATTCTTAGCTGTATTACAAAAACACAATTATCTTACTATTCCTTCTGACAATACAGATAGTTAACTTCTAACAAAGAAATCACAATACCTATATGTTTCTGGTCTTGCTTATAACACTTATTCATAATTCATAATTCCAAAATGTCACTGTTAATATATAATGTAATACCATTTAAAATATATTAGGAGAGTTCACCATTTAAAGGTGGCCTTTTGCAAAATGTACCCATCATTTGTATTTTTTCAGAAAGTAAAATATACCTGCAGATTTATTCTACACATGCAGGATAATCAGTTATAATGTGAAATAAAATATCAAAAATATTTTTAGGAGACTTTTAAAATGAAGCAGTTTTACAAAAAGGTATGATCCCAGGAAAGCTGTAGTATAATAAACAGAAGTTTGGTAAATAATTCAAACAGAAAATTCCAAAGATTGGTTATGAGGTTGGTATATTTCAGTGTGCAATCTAGCTCATTTTGTTTACACTTTAACATTACACAATAAACGTACATTTACATTGTGCATACTCATGATGTTCCTATAGTCATCCATGTACTGTTTTAGGTCCTTACCCTGGAAAAGCACAACATTTTACTACATGATAACACAGTATTCAGAATATTTGACTGATTAATTTAATAGTATTTAACTTTTTAAAGAAAATTATCTGTCAAGAAAAGATACAGAATGCACCACCTAATCTATTTGAATACCAATAAATAAACAATGGCCCTAGGGCTATTAAAAAGTCTAACTTTCTATTACTAAAGAAAAATAAAATACTGAGTGTTTTTTAAATGCTTACCAGATACTCAAGGGCAAGAGTCAAAGATTTATCTGTGTAAACAGTGTCATGTAAGGTTACTATGTTTGCATGTTTTAAATCATTTTAGAGTGAAATTGTAAAACAGAAATGAAAGTCAATTGTTTAATGTGTGGAAGGCCAGGTTTTATAAAAGCTTGAAATAAGTTTAACATATCAATCAACTGTGTATAATATTCTCTTAAGTTAAAACAGCAATTTGCCAAAGGGATGAGAGGTAGAAAAACTGAAGGTACCAACATTTACCACTTTTATGATTTTGAGTTTGATATTGTAGTACCTAAAGTTGTCTCTAATATTACAATGCACCATCTTTTGCTTTTTTTTTAATGCTAACTTTTTGAGCCTCTGGGATAAATTTATATACAAGTTCAAGGTAGGCTTTCTTCTGCTATGTTGCAAATCAGTTGCCTCTATTTATTTATTTGTTTTGGTACCAGGGATTGAACCTGAGCCACATTCCTAGCCCCTTTGCTTTTTTGTTTAATTTTTATTTTGAGGCAAGATCTAGCTACGTTGCTTAGGTCCTTGCTAAGTTGCTGAGGCTGGCTTCAAACCTGCCATCCTGCCTCATGTCTGGGAATGTATTTCTCATTGCTATGCACAGACTTATAATTTATAAGGGCTTAATGTACCACCACAAGCCATATAGGAAAAGATAGTATTTATTTAGACATATAAAGTATACACAAAATTAAAACTATTCCAGGTAGCATACCAACTCAGGACCAGAGAGACATCATGGGCATTTCGCAGCATACATAACAAAAGAAAGCAGTCTTGTCACCTTTGAGTTCTTCTCATCTCTCTTAAATACACTGGAGTAAACATATAAAGTTTTTGTGTGGAGCCACTGGGCTCAGTGCCATCAGTAGATTTGGTCTCCAGACCTGGATCTGGCCAGGAGCCAGGCCTTGAGAGCAGAAACCAGATGTCTTTAAGTTCTTTTTTTTTTAATGTTCTTGGACAGAGAGCTTATCTGTCCTTCAATGGGGCACTGCCAGAGCACTAAGTTTCTCATGCAAGTTGTTTACTCCTTGCCCTGATTTCACTTTTTGAAAGCACTCTTCAAGAAGACTCCATTTTTCTCTACATTTCAGTTCTAGGATTGTTTAAGAGAGTAAGTAAAGGAAGTCATTATCATTGCACAATACATTTGATTCAATAATACATTTGACAATTACATATACATAATAGGATTAAAATTCCAATGATATAGAATATCAGAGAAAACACAGCTGAAAAGTATGTAGAAGCACTAGCACTAGAAAACTAAAAATCAGACCAATTATGATTAGTGACTTCAGTTATTACATTTGAAAAATCTGTAACTTATTGGAAACAATAGTTGTGGCTATTTGGTGCTCTGCTAGAGAACATTTATTATGCTGTAGATATTGATGTAATAAACGTGAATGTGTTAAGATACTAGGTAGAGATAAGTAAATATAAATATTTGGCAGTGTTAAGGGGGTAGAAATCCAAGAAATATTAAGTTCTTTATTAACATCAGGGGATAAATAGAATGTTTCTCCAGCCCTATACGAGATTTCCACATCTTTTAAACATCCCACAAAAGGAGAGGAAAAATTCATCCATTGTAATTCAGTACTATTATTATTTAACATACAAATATGTTGATGTTCAATTTTATAAGTAATGTAAAATTCTTTAGAGGATAAAATGTCCATAAACAAATATTAATAGAGTACTGTAACAAACAGTGTTCCTTTATGTGGTTTAATCCTTGACATATAGGCCTGTCGGTGGTGGAAATGCAATCTACTAATTTATAAGCTATATTCTGTTCATCAACGAGAGTCTCTTCAACTTGGGCAAAATTATATAATTTTTATGGATTATTGGTAAAACACAAAAAGAACATAAAACCCTATAATTTTTTTAACCATATAGGTAAAGTTCCACTACACCAAGCAGAGGTACAATCCACCACAATGGGGGGATCCATTCGAGCTCCAGGGGGAAGCAGATATTCCCAGATATTACTATGTCCTTGTTGAATTAATCTTTGTGCCCTTTCCTTTTGGAGGTTAATAAATAACATTTGAATAATATAACTCATCCATTAACCATGTATTAATATTGGTCTACTTTATATTATTCTACTTGGGAAGTATTAAGTATTTGTAACATTTACTCTTGATAGGTTAAGGTATTATGATGAGGAATAATAATAGTAGGCAACCATTGAACGTTTAAACTTACACTTTGAGCTATATCTTTTTCAGCATTTTGTAGACAAGAAGATAATACTTCTAAGTCTACAGAATTTGTCATTTCTATCCCAGACTCTAATCCTCCTAATAAAGTATCATACCAGGCACTTTCTCTTTGGGTACACAGGGGATTCGGGGGAAAAGAAACATTAAAATGTATAAATAAACTTGTTAGCTTAAAAACTTACATTACTACAAGTATGGGACACTTGTATTAGTTGTGGAGCATTAATCTCAGGCTTGTTATTAATAGAATATCATATATAATCAACCCATACTCCTCATCCCTTAATATTTGTTCCATTATTGCATAGAATAAAAGCAGAAGTATTTACATTAAAAGCAAAATACTTAGTACCATTGATACTGTAATTATTTATGGCTTCTGTCAAATGATATTTATATTTGAATTGTAATTTAATGTGGAAAATTTACAACATCTTAATACTTTAGAGGTAATATTTACTTGTATTTCATTACTACTGGAGAATATTAAACTATATACAGATGATTTTCCCTTCCATTGAGTTGTTTTGTCCACTCACAGTCACATTAGTAAAGTTACATTTTTTATTAGTCAAGTAGATAAAATTATCTTTTGTCCTATTGCCTATGTCATTCCTCCAATACCATGTGATCAAGGAGCTGTTTGATGGTGCATGAAATTTTATTCTAGGAGTCCAGGCCCATATTAAAATACTTGTCATGAAGATCCAGCTCATAACCTAGTTTTATAAAAATAGATGGTTAGTAGGCAATATTTTAGGTTGTTTATTGCCAGGAATCATAACTATTACCATATTATCCTTTCCCTGTGTTATTATTTATGCAGCTATAAGAACATCAGTTTCTTGTTGTTTTATCCATACTTTGGTCCCTGCAATAATATCTGTTGATCCAAAACCACCTTTCCTATTGCTATCCAGACTAGATTGCTTTATTTGAGTTCATTGATTGTGTATTATACAAGGTATTATAATTAGGTGAGCAACTTGCATTTCAGCTTTAACTTGGAATGGGTCAGGGGATACATTATGTAATATAACTTTAATTTTTACTTGATAATCAGAGTCAATTACCCCAGCCATGTTTCGGATTCCTTGTATGGCCAGGCTAGATTGAGCAGCAATCTGCCCAAAGTGTTGGGGAAGGATTTTAATCCCCAGATCTATTGGTATTACTTGAGTTTGATTTGGAGGAATAAGAAAATCTATTACACTATACAGATCTATATACATCTATATACAGATGCAGAAGCAGGAGTGCCTTGCCAGAGAAGTTGGGCTTTAGGATGTAAGGCCCACCATTTTATATGAGAAATTTCAGCTTCCCAAATTTATAAATTTGGAGTCATCATTTGAGACAAGGGAGTTCCTGATTTGGTTAATATTCAATTATTTAATTGTTTTAAAACTGTAAATAAATTATCTTTCCACTGTCCATATTTACCTTTTCCCAGTTTTCTTAGTTTTTTCTTTAAAAGACAATTTATTCAATCTATCAGCCCTGCAACTGTGGATAAAAACCAATATGAAATATCCATTCAATACTATTTTCTTGGCAGTGTAATTGTATTAACTCTTCTTTAAAATGAGAGCCATTTTCACTTTGAATTTGTAAAGGTGTTTCATAATATAAAGTTATTATGTCTAAAGTTCTAATAGTCTTCCTTTGAGTACCATCTGTATATGCACAATATACTAACACCCCAGAATATGTACCTACACACGTACAAATATATCTACATCTTCTAGACATGGGCAGAGGTCCTATATAATCTATTTGCCAAATCTGACCTGGATGAGTTTCTCTACTTAATTCTCCAGTGACAATGGGAGGTACTGACCGAACTTCATCCAATTGGCAAATGCGACATTGCATAACTGTTTTCTTACATTTAGATAATGGAATATACATTCCTCATTCACATGCTCACCTGTACATAGCAGCAGGTCTGGCATGTCCTGACTTTTGATGAACCCATTTAGCCAACTGGATAATTTTATCTTTTTTAGACTGGGAGGTGTTTTCTTCTAAAATGGTTATTTTAGGCAGATTGTCCACCGTTGCATTATACTCACGCTCTGGGGTGTCTCTCCGAGACTGAGCATCTACATGAAACACAGACACATTAGTACATTTAAGTATTTTTAAATACTTTTTTATATTTCTGTTCCCCATAATTGTTTATCCCTTATTTTTTAATTATTTTTATACCATTTAGGTAACTAAGTAGCTAATCCATTTGTTATAGCCCAGGAATCTGTAAACAAATGACATTTCTTTCCCTCTTTATATTGTAAAGCCAGAAAAACTGCATATAATTCAGCATATTGACTACTTTGTCCCTTACCCTGTTTTTCTAATATCTTTTTTTTACCCTATGTAAATTTATGATTATACAAATGGTACACCTTTTCTCCATGTACAAACAGAGAAACAACAGGTATCCCATTTGTTTACAATAAAAAAAATAAAAAAAAATTTAAAAAAACACCAAAAATAAAAGAATACTATATATTGGTTTTAACTATATGTTTTTGCATATATACTAATTCCACATATAATGTGAGGAAATGTCATAGGAACTGTACCATTTTACATTCTTACCAGCAACAAGTAAGTCCCCTAATGTCTCCATACCTTTATAAACACTAGTTATCTGTTTTTCTTTTAGTCATTTTAGTTGATTTGAAACAGTATCTCATTAACTGTGACCTTTATTTGCATTCCTTTAAGGTTAATGATGCTGAATGCTTTTTATGTCCTTACTGACCATAACACATTCCCAGCCCTTACCACCACCATTTATTGGGTATTGAACTCAGGGTCACTCCACCACTGAGTCAGCCCTATTTTGTATTTTATTTTGAGACAAGGTCTCACCAAGTTGCGTAGTGCCTCATTTTTACTGAGGCTGGCTTTGAACTCTTGATCAACCTCCTGAGCTCCTGGGATTACAGATGTGGGCCACTCTGCCCAGACACCAGTCCCTTTTTTTCTGTTTTATTTTGAGGCAGGGTCACACTAAGTCTTTTGAGACAGGGCCTCATAAAGTTGCTCAGGTTGTTCTCAAACTTGCAATCTTCCTGCTTTAGCCTCCCAAATTGATGTGATCACAGGCATGTACCACCATGCAGAGCTGTATATCTTTTCTGAAGAAGCTTGACATCTAGTTTGGCCAAGTGTTGTAAAACCCAGATACGATGAGACCAGGCATTATAATTGATTGGATATCTCCCTGCCTCTTCACCACAGACTTCCAGCTGTTCTTGTATTAGTCACTATGTCTTCTCTGCAGGAATTGTTCCCAAGTTTCCTTTGGTCACAAAGGAAGGCAAGGAAGTTTTCTGAATTAGGTGCTGTAGCACCCATGGCCTGTGAATCCATGTTTCTGGACTCTTTGGAAACTTAGTTAAGGCCAGTTTTTCTCAATGTAAGTCCTTAAGTGGATTTACAGTGCCAGAGAGGATCAGCTCTTTCCTCACATTCCATGCGTGGTAAAGTCTGGGTTTAAAAGCAGCAGAGTACACGTGACATCTATCAATTCATCTTTGTTCAACCACTGCTTTCTTGTTCTGTACAAAAGAAGCTTATTGTGGATGTATGGTAAAAGGAACTTGACGCACCAGCTCTCCTCACCAAGTTTGTTTTCAACCAGGACTATGGGACTCTGGTTATACCTTGCTTCAGGGCAAGGGATCAGACCAATTTCATCTATATTCGGGTTCCTCCTGAAGGCGCTGGTGATGTCCTTCACCACCCACTGCACCAGCACCGCCACCTCCTCGCTCATCTCGGCCATGTTGGCTGCGGCCATGGCGGCTGGAAGCATGCCTCTCTAATATCTTTCTATTAGATGGGTTAAAAGCTGTGGCGCTCCAATAACATTCATTTCCTGTGTATTTGGCTGATTCATCTGTAAACCATGCATGTTCTTGTTGCGTAGGTGTTAATTTATTATATCCATTGTTATATTTAACAGGAGATTGTTTTACAAGTTTTTTTACTTGATACTTCAGGTAATTGTGCATCAGGCAAATTTGCTATAAGTTTATGTAATTGTAATATACCTGCAGGTCTTGCTTTGGCTCTATTTTGTATGTTCCATTTCCATTTTATAATGTTTGACTCCTGAGCATGTTCAATTTTATGAGATATAGGGTTACTTATTATCCAAGTCATGATAGGAATATGACATCATATAACCACATCATGATTTATTGTTAAATGCTCAGTATCCACCAATGCCCAATAAACAGCCAATAATTGTTGCTCAAAAGGAGTATATTGTATTCCAGCTTCAGGTAATTTTCTTGACCAGAATCCTAGAAAAACTCTTCTCCTCGGTTGTATTTCCAGAGACTCCAATTTTTATCATCTACTGTTACCATTAATTATAGGGGCCCTTCCTGCACTGACCAAAGATCCATAGCTGTTTGAATAACAGTCTTAGCTGCCTGAAATGCAAGCTCATGTTTATTACCTCAATCAAATTCATACTTTTTCCATGTTACTTTATATAATGGATGGAGTATTTGTCCTAAATGAGGGATACAATTTCTCCAAAACCCAAAAAATCTAATAAATTTCTGTGCTTCTTTTTTATTTGATGGAGTTGGAAAATTTAGTATTTTTTGACAAGCTTTGGGTAATAGTGAGTGATGTACCATTTTTTAAATAATTCCTAAAAATTTAACAGTTTGTGAAGGATTCTGAATTTTATCTGGGTTAAATTTCCACCCCCTTTTTTGTAAGTGATCTAATAATTGTTCCAAGTAGATTTGTACTTGTTTTTTATTCTGTCTTGTATTAATATATCATCAATATAGGTGGTTAACAAAATAGAAGAATCCTTAGTAAAGTCATCTAAATGTTCACCTACAATTCTATGTTTATATCCTTGAGGTAAGTGGGTAAAAGTATATTGTCTCCTTTGCCATGTAAAGGCAAAGTATTCCCATTGAGTAGGATCTATAGGGATAGTGAGGAAAGCATTAACTAAATCTAAAACTGCATACCAAGGTTTTCAAGATGGCAGACTAGAGGGTGGCTGCATTTCATGTTGCTCCAGGACTCAGGATTCAAAAGAGGAGATAGAGAGAAACTTGGGACCAACTCAAAGCCACTGGGCGAGTCTTTCCCATTGGGGAGGCATCCCAGATGGGGCGGTAGTCCTGGAACACAGGGAACTTTGTGAAGTAGAGTTGCCCAGTGAAATACCCCTCCCCCACTGGAGCAGTGAACTCGGACAACTGGGATCATCGTAGAGGTGGCTGCTTAGCACAGCACTTGGAATTGGAGCAACCACTGGGGCTCCGGGCAGCTGCCAGAGAAGAAGCTGTGTGGTGAGCTGTTTGGATTCAGAGCGATCACTTCTGAACACCAGGGGCCTTCCCAGGGGAAGAGGAGGAGGAGGAGCATGGCGGGTTGCTTGGACTCGGAGGGACTACACCAGAGCTACAGGTGGTTGCCAGAGGAGGAGGTGCATGGCTAGATGTTTGGACTCAGAGCCACTGCTTCTGAACACCGGGGGCTGCCCAGAGGAAGAGGAAGAGCGTGGCAGGTCACTTGGTCTAGGAGTAACAGAATCCAAGCTCCGGGTGGCTGTTCAGAGCAAAAGGCAAGTGGTGAGTTGTTTGGACTCAAAGTGACCACTCCTGAACACCCAGGGGGCTACGACAAGGAGGAGGAGGAATGGGACAGGTCACTTAGCCTCGGAGTGACTGTCTAGGGCTACGGGTGGTTGGTTGGAGGAGGAGACGTGAAGTGAGTTGCTTGGACTCCTAGTGACCACGTCAGAACACCAGGCAGCCGTCTGGAGGAAGAGGCATGTGGAAGGTCGCTGGGACTCGAAGCGACTGTACAGGGCTCCAGGTGGCTGCTCAGAGGAGGGGCCTCATTGTCAGATGGTTAGGTTCAGAGCAGGGTCCCAGGACCTAGGCGACTTCTGGCTGGAAGCCGCACAGAAACATGCTTAGGGGCAGAGCAAAGGTTCCAGGACTGCGGGCAGATTCTCTGAGGAGAGGCAGCCTAAGGAGACTCGTCTGCACAAGGTGAGTCTCCCAGGCCCAGGAGGTAGGTCCGAGACCCTGGGAACATTGCAGAGGATGGCAGCCCATCCCATGTGGTAGTTGCAGATTGAGGGGAACCTCTAGGAGGGGAACTGACCAGCAAGACTTCCCCACCCTGTGAGTCTTCTCTGCCAGGTGATGTTTTCCCACAAGGAGGGTAAAACCAGAGAGACAGGAACAAAAAGCCTTGCCTCAGCCCACAACCTAGTTCCCCTTTGGATGACCATTGGTCAACAAGTGGAGGCACCTCTGCCCACTCTCAGGGAATATACCCACCTGAAGGTCACCACCCCTAGAGAGGCAGCTTCCTTGTGGAGCACCGCATTATCAACTTCCTCCAAGACTTCAGGCTACTGCAGGATAAGAGGGGATATACTAGCAATCTTCAGGGATATTATAAGTCAATAGAGGAAATCTGCAATATCTTAATGACCCACTGATTCCTGAAAAATATGAGAAAACAAGGGAAGAAAAAGACCCAAACAAATCTAGATGTTACATCAATAAAATCCAACAAGAGCATGGCAGAAAAAATGACAGAAAGGGAGTTCAGAATATACATAATTAAAATGATCGGGGAAGCAAACGATCAGATGAAAGAGCAAATGAAGGCAGTGAAGGATCAGATGAAAGAGCAAATGCACGCATTGAATGATCACACCAATTGACAGTTAAAAGAGAAAATACAGGAAGCAAAAGATCATTTCAATAAAGAGTTAGATATATTGATAAAAAACCAAACAGAAATCCTTGAAATGAAGGAAACAATAAACCAAATTAAGAACTCCGTAGAAAGCATAACCAATATGATAGAACACCTGGAAGACAGAAGCTCAGATATTGAAAAAAAAATATTTAACGTTGAAAACAAAGTTGAACAAACAGAGTAGATGGTAAGAAATCATGAACAGAATCTCCAAGAACTATGGGATATCATAAAAAGGCCACATTTAAGAATTATTGAGATTGAGGAAGGCTTAGAGAAACAAACCAAAGGAATGAACCATCTACTCAATGAAATAATATCACAAAATTTCCCAAATATGAAGAAATAAATGGAAAATCAAGTTCAAGAGGCTTATAGGACTCCAAATACAAAAAATTACAACAGACCCACACCAAGGCACATTATAATGAAAATACCTAACATACAAAATAAAGACAGAATTTTAAAGGCTGTGAGAGAAAAGAACCAAATTACATTCAGGGGGAAACCAATATGGATATCAGCAGATTTTTTAATCCAGGCCCTAAAAGCTAGAAGGGCCTTGAACAACATTTTTCAAGCCCTGAATGAAAATGGATGCCAACCAAGAATCTTATAACCAGCAAAACTTACCTTCAAATTTGACGATGAAATAAAATCATTCCATGATAAATAAAAGCTAAAGGAATTTACAGAAAGGAAGCCAGCATTACAGAACATTCTCAGCAAAATATTTCATGAGGAAGAGATAAAAAACAAAGAAGCAAATCAGCAAAGGGAGGAATTATCCTAAAGGAACTGTCAAATAAAGGAGGAACCAAGATGTGTCAAAAATTTTAAATATGAACCAAATGACTGGGAATACAAATCATATCTCAATAATAACCCTGAATGTTAATGGCCTGAATTCATCAATCAAAAGACATAGACTGGCAGATTGGATTAAAAAGAAAGATCCAACAATATGTTGCCTGCAAGAGATTCACCTCATAGAAAGAGATACCCATAGACTAAAGGTGAAAGGATGGGGAAAAACATACCATGCACATGGGCTCAGCAAAATGCTGGAGTATCCATCCTCATTTCAGATAATGTGGGCATCAAGCCAATGTTAGTTAGAAGGGATAAAGAAGAACATTTCATACTGCTTAAGGGAAGCATAAATCAGCAAGATATAACAATCATAAACATCTATGCCCCAAACAGTGGCTGATCCATGTATGTTAAACAAATCCTTCTCAATTTTAGAAACCAAATAGACCATAACACAATAATACTAGGTGATTTTAACATGCCTCTTTCACCACTGGACAGATCTTACAAACAAAAATTGAACAAAGAAACCATAGATCTCAATAACACAATCAATAATTTAGACTTAACAGACATTTATAGAATATACCATCCAACCAAGAACGAATACACTTTCTTCTCAGCAGCACATGGATCCTTCTCTAAAATAGACCATATATTATGCCACAAAGCTAATGTCAGCAAATACAAGAAGATAGAGACACTACCTTGTATTCTATCAGATCATAATGGATTGAAGTTACAAATTAATGAAAGAGTAAAAAACAGAAACTACTCCAACACCTGGAGATTAAACAATATGCTACTATATGATGAATGGATAACAAGATATTAGGAAGGAACTTAAAAAATCTTAGAGGTAAATGAGAACAGAGAAACATCATATCAAAATCTCTGGGACACTATGAAACCGGTACTTAGAGGAAGATTTATTTCATGGAGCGCATTTAATAAAAGAAGTAAAACTCACAAAATAAATGAAGTCATCAAAAGCCTTCCAACAAAGTAAAGTCCAGGACCAGATGGGTTCTCAGCCGAGTTCTACAAAACTTTTAAAGGAGAACTCATTCCAATACTTCTCAAAGTATTCCAGAAAATAGAAGAGGAGGGAACTCTCCCAAACTCATTCTCCGGAGTCAATATTACCCTGATACCTAAACCAGGCAGAGACACATTGAGGAAAGAAAATTTCAGACCACTATCCTTAATGAACATCAATGCAAAAATTCTAAACAAAATTTTAGCAAATTGCATACAAAAACATATTGAAAAGATACTGCACCATGGTCAAGTGGGTTTCATCCCAGGGATGCAAGGTTGGTTCAACATCAGGAAGTCAATAAATATAATTCACCATATCAATAGACTTAAAGTCAAGAATCACATGATTAATTCGATAGATGCAGAAAAGCATTTGGTAAAATACAGCACCCCTTCATGCTCAAACACTAGAAAAATAGGGATAGTGGGGACATTCCTTAACATTGTAAAGGCCATCTATGCTAAGCCCATGGCTAATATCACTCTAAATGTTGAAAAACTGAAAGCATTGCCCCTAAAACCTGGAACAAGGCAGGGATGCCCTCTTTCACCACTTCTTTTCAATATCGTCCTTGAAACTCTAGTCAGAGCAATTAGACAGACCAAAGAAATTAAAGGGATACAAATAGGAAAAGAAGAAATCAAAGTATCCATATTTGCTCATGATATGATTATATACTTAGAGGAAGCAGGAAATTCCACCAGAAAACTTTTAGATCTCATAAGTGAATTCAGTAAAGTAGTGGGATATAAGATCAATGCACATAAATCTATGGCATTTTTATACATAAGTGATGAATCTTCAGAAAGAGAAATTAGGAAAACTACCCCATTTACAATAGCATCGAAAAAAATAAAATAGTTGGGAATCAATCTCACAAAAGAGGTGAAAGACCTCTACAATGAGAACTACAGAACAGTAAAGAAAGTAATTAAAGAAAACCTTAGAAGATGGAAAGATCTCCCATGTTCTTGGATAAGAAGAATTAATTTTTTCAAAATGGCCCTACTACCAAAAGTGCTATACAGATTCAATGCAATTCCAATTAAAATCCCAATGATGAACCTTACAGAAATAGAGCAAGCAATTATGTAATTCATCTGGAAGAATAAAAAGCCCAGAATAGCTAAAGCAATCCTTGGCAGAAAGAGCGAAGCAGGGGGTATCGCAATACCAGATCTTCAACTCTACTACAAAGCAATAGTAACAAAAATGGTATGGTATTGTCACCAAAATAGAAAGGTGGATCAATGGTACAGAATAGAGGACACGGACACAAACCCAAATAAATATAATTTTCTCATACTAGACAAAGGTGCCAAAAATATGCAATGGAGAAAAGATAGCCTCTTCAACAAATGGTGCTGGGAAAACTGGAAAACTATATGCAATAGAATGAAACTAAACCCCTATCTCTCACCCTACACAAAACTCAACTCAAAATGGATCAAGGACCTCGGAATCAGACCAGAGACCTTGCATCTTATAGAAGAAAAAGTAGGTCCAGAGCTTCAACATGTCGGCTTAGGACCAGACTTCCTCAACAGGACTCCCATAGCACAAGAAATAAAAGAAAGAATTAATAACTGGGATAGATTCAAACTAAAAAGCTTTCTCTCATCAAAGGAAACTATCAGCAATGCAAATAAAGAGCCTACAGAGTGGGAGAAAATCTTTGCCAATCATACTTCAGATAGAGCGCTAATCTCCAGAATCTATAAAGAACTCAAAAAACTCTACACCAAGAATGTAAATAATCCAACTGACAAATGGGCTAAGGAAATGAATAGACACTTCACAAAAGAAGATATACAAGCAATCAACAAACATATGGAAAAATGTTCAACATCTCTAGTAATAAGAGAAATGCAAATCAAAACCACTCTAAGATTCCATCTCACCCCAATTAGAATGGCAATTATCAAGAATACAAGCAACAACAGGTGTTGGCCAGGATGTGGGGAGAAAGGTACACTCTTACATTGCTGGTGGGGCTGCAAATTAGTGCAGCCACTCTGGAAAGCAGTGTGGTGATTCCTTAGAAAACTTGGAATGGAAACACCATTTGACCCAGCTATCCCACTCCTTGGCCTATACCCAAAGGACTTAAAATCAGCATATTACAGAGATACAGCCACATCAATGTTCATAGCTGCTCAGTTCACAATAGCCAGATTGTGGAACCAACCTAGATGTCCTTCAATTGATGAATGGATAAAGAAAATGTGGTATATATATACAATGGAATATTACTGAGACATAAAGAACGATAAAATTATGGCATTTGCAGGCAAATGGATGAAACTGGAAAATATCATGCTAAGTGAGATAAGTGAATCTCAAAAAACCAAAGGAAGAATGATATCGCTAATAAATGGATGATGACACATAATGGGGGGTGGGAAGGGTTAGTGTTGGGGTTGGAGTTGGGTTTAGGGAGGGGGGCAGGAATGGAGGAAGGAAGGACTGTATAGATGGAGGGGAAGGGTGGGAGGGGAGGGGGGGAAGGGAAAAAATGGCAGAATGAATCAAACAACATTACCCTATGTAAATTTATGATTACACAAATGGTATGCCTTTACACCATGTACAGACAGAGAAAAAACATGTATCTCATTTGTTTACAAAAAAATAATAATAAAGCATAAGAGAAAAAGAAAAAATAAATAAATAAATAAATAAATAAATAAATAAATAAATAAATAAATAAAATTAAAAAAATGAACCAAATGACCAGGAATACAAATCATATCTCAATAATAACCCTGAATGTTAATGGCCTGAATTCATCAATCAAAAGACATAGACTGGCAGATTGGATTAAAAAGAAAGATCCAACAATATGTTGCCTGCAAGAGACTCACCTCATAGAAAGAGATACCCATAGACTAAAGGTGAAAGGATGGGGAAAAACATACCATGCACATGGGCTCAGCAAAATGCTGGATTATCCATCCTCATTTCAGATAATGTGAACTTCAAGCCAAAGTTAGTCAGAAGGGATAACGAAGGACATTTCATACTGCTTAAGGGAAGCATAAATCAGCAAGATATAACAATCATAAACATCTATGTCCCAAACAGTGGCTCATCCATGTATGTCAAACAAATGCTTCTCAATTTTAGAAACCAAATAGACCATAACACAATAATACTAGGTGATTTTAACACACCTCTCTCACCACTGGACAGATCTTCCAAACAAAAATTGAACAAAGAAACCATAGATCTCAATAACACAATCAATAATTTAGACTTAACAAATATTTATAGAATATACCATCCAACCTAGAGTGAATACACTTTCTTCTCAGCAGCACATGAATCCTTCTCTAAAATAGACCATATATTATGCCACAAAGCTAATGTTAGCAAATACAAGAAGATAGAGACACTACCTTGTATTCTATCAGATCATAATGGATTGAAATTAGAAATAAATGAAAGAGTAAAAAACAGAAACTACTCCAACACCTGGAGATTAAATAACATGCTATTATATGATGAATGGATAACATAAGATATTAGGAAGGAACTTAAAAAATTCTTAGAGGTAAATGAGAACAAAGAAACATCATATCAAAATCTCTGGGACACTATGAAAGCAGTACTTAGAGGAAGATTTATTTCATGGAGTGCATTTAATAAAAGAAGTAAAACTCAAAAAATAAATGATCTAACACTACAGCCCAAAACCCTAGAAAAAGAAGAACAGACCAATACCAAAAGTCGTAGAAGACAGGAAATAGTTAAACTGAGAGATGAAATCAAAGAAATGGAAACAAAGACACAATACAAAAAATTACAAAATAAATATTTTGTTCTTTGAACAACTAAACAAAATTGATAAACCTTTAGCCACACTAACAAAGAGAAGATGAGAGAAAACCCAAATCACTAAAATGGGAATGAACAAGGAAATATCACAACAGACACGATTGAAATACAAAACATAATTAGAAGCAATTTTGAAAATCTATACTCCAACAAAATAGAAAATTTTGAGGATATCAACAGGTTTCTAGAGACATATGAATTGCTTAAACTGAACGAGAAGGACATACACAATTTAACTAGACAAATTTCAAGTAATGAAATAGAAGAAGTCATCAAAAGCCTACCAACAAAGAAAAGTCCAGAACCAGATGAGTTCTCAGCCGAGTTCTACAAAACCTTTAAAGAAGAGCTCATTCCAATACTTCTCAAAGTATTCCATAAAATAGAAGAGGAAGGAACCCTCCCAAACTCATTCTCCGGAGTCAATATTACCCTGATACCTAAACCAGGCAGAGACACATTGAGGAAAGAAAATTTCAGACCAATATCCTTAATGAACATCGATGCAAAAATTCTAAACAAAATTTTAGCAAATTGCATACAAAAACATATTGAAAAGATACTGCACCATGGTCAAGTGGGTTTCATCCCAGGGATGCAAGGTTGGTTCAACATCAGGAAGTCAATAAATATAATTCACCATATCAATAGACTTAAAGTCAAAAATCACATGATTATTTCAATAGATGCAGAAAAGCATTTGATAAAATACAGCACCCCTTCATGCTCAAACACTAGAAAAAATAGGGATAGTGGGGACATTCCTTAACATTGTAAAGGTCATCTATGCTATGCCCATGGCTAATATCACTCTAAATGTTGAAAAACTGAAAGCATTCCCTCTAAAAACTGGAACAAGGCAGGGATGCCATCTTTCACCACTTCTTTTCCATATCATCCTTGAAACTCTAGCCAGATCAATTAGACAGACCAAAGAAATTGAAGGGATATGAAGAACTCAGACAATACCTATGTGCTGATGATATGATTATATACTAAGAGTAACCAGGAAATTCCACCAGAAAACTTTTAGAACTCATAAGTGAATTCAGTAAAGTAGTGGAATATAAGATCAATGCACATAAATCTAATGCTTTTTATACATAAGTGATGAATCTTCAGAAAGAGAAATTAGTAAAACTACCCCATTCGCAATAACATAGAAAAAAATAAAATAATTGGGAATCAATCTCACAAAAGAGGTGAAAGAACTCTTCACTGAGAATTACAGAACACTAAAGAAAGAAATTAAAGAAAACCTTAGAAGATGGAAAGATCTCCCATGTTCTTGGATAGGAAGAATTAATATTGTCAAAATAGCCATACTACCAAAAGAGCTATACAGATTCAATGCAATTCCAATTAAAATCCCAATGATGTACCTTACAGAAATAGAGCAAGCAATCATGAAATTCATCTGGAAGAATAAGAAACCCAGAATAGCTAAAGCAATCCTTGACAGAAAGAGTGAAGCAGGGGGTATCGCAATACCAGATCTTCAACTCTACTACAAAGTGATAGTAACAAAAACGGCATGGTATTGGTACCAAAATAGGTAAATAAATGGTACAGAATAGAGGACATGGACACAAACCCAAATAAATACAATTTTGTCATACTCGACAATGGATCCAAAAATATGCAATGGAGAAAAGATAGCCTCTTCATCAAATGGTGCTGGGAGAATTGGAAATCCATATGCAACAGAATGAAACTAAACCCATAACTCTCACCATACACGAAAGTAAACTCAAAATGGAATAAGGCCCTTGGAATCAGACCAGAGACCTTGCATCTTATAGAAGAAAAAGTAGGTCCAGAAATTCCACATATTGACTTAGGACCAGTGTTCCTCAACAGGACTCCCATAGCAGAAGAAATAAAAGCAAGAGTGAATAACTGGGATAGATTCAAACTAAAAATATTTCTCTCATCAAAGGAAACTATCAGCAATGCGAAGAAAGAGCCTACAGAGTGGGAGAAAATCTTTGCCAATCATACTTCAGATAGAGAACTATTCTCCAGAATCTATAAAGAGCTCCAAAAATTCTACACCAAGAATGCAAATAATCCAATCAACAAATGGCCTAAGGAAATGAATAGACACTTCACAAAAGAAGATCTACAAGCAATCAACAAACATATGGAAAAATTCTCAACATCTCTAGTAATAAGAGAAATGCAAATGAAAACCACCCTAAGATTCCATCTCACCCCAATTAGAATGGCGATTATCAAGAATACAAGCAACAACAGGTGTTGGCGAGGATGTGGGGAGAAAGGTACACTCATACATTGCTGGTGGGGCTGCAAATTAGTGCAGCCACTCTGGAAAGCAGTGTGGAGACTCCTTAGAAAACTTGGAATGGAACCACCATTTGACCCAGCTTTCCCACTCCTTGGCCTATACCCAAAGGACTTAAAATCAGCATATTACAGAGATACAGCCACATCAATGTTCATAGCTGCTCAGTTCACAATAGCCAGACTGTGGAACCAATCTAGATGTCCTTCAATTGATGAATGGATAAAGAAACTGTGGTATATAAATACAATGGAATATTACTCAGCCATAAAGAATGATAAAATTATGGCATTTGCAGGCAAATGGATGAAACTGGAGAATATCACGCTAAGTGAGATAAGCCAATCTCAAAAAATGAAAGGACGAATGATATCACTAATAAGTGGATGATGACACATAATGGGGGTTGGGAGGGGTTAGAGTTATGGTTTGGGAGGGGGGCAAGAATGGAGGAAGGAAGGACTGTATAGAGGGAAAAGAGGGGTAGGAGGAGTCAGGGGGAAGGGAAAAATAACAGAATGAATCAAACTACATTACCCTATGTAAATTTATGATTATACAAATGGTATGCCTTTACACCATGTACAAACAGAGAAACATCATGTATCCCATTTGTTTACAATAAAAAAAAAAAAAAAGCCTGCATACCACGTAGTTCCATACCTGGTAAGGTTGTGATTGTATAAGTTCTATGAAGTTAATGGTATCTGGAACAGCAGCTTTAAAGGAGGAGTTACTTTATTTAACTCTCTATAATCCACAGTTATCCTTCAAGTTCCATCAGATTTGCACACTGCCCAAATAGGATTATTCCATTCTGTAGTTATCGGTATTATTACCCCAGTCTGAACATATTTTTGTATATAATCCCCAATTTCTTTATGGTCCCCTGGAATATGATATTGTTTACATGTATTCATTTTAGTAGGTTCAGGAAGTTGTAATGGAGACATCTGTACCTTACCCACTATAACAGCAGAAGAGTTTACTTTAAGTATTATTCTAATAGCAAAGTTGTATATTTCATCTGTCAATTTTAATGGCATTCTTTGAAGTATATCTGTTCCAATTACATATTCAGGGATGGGGACTACTACAATAGAATATTTTTGTTTAGCTAATTTTCCAATACTTATGCATACTTTAGTTTGTTTGGCATGAATTTCTGTTCCTCCCAATCCTTATATTGTTATGGGGGTCCCTTTAAATTTATTAGGGTTTCCAATGATTAAGGAGGCCTCTGCTCCAGTATCCACCAGAGCATTGGCATGGGTAGGGATCCATTTTTCAAAAAAATTATTATAGGAACATGAGGTCTATAATCTTTTCAAACTATGTTTTTCCTGGATACTGGAGGTTGGCCCAATCTCTATTCCAGTTTGTGCAATTCTGCAAAGGGGTTCAGTCCTGAATCTGAGAGGAAAGTGTTAATTTTTTGATCAAGAATAGAATCATTTTCTTTCTTTACCTCTACTTGATTAAACTAGTTTACTCTGTCCTTGTACATCTGTCACATATCCTTTGTTGGTATTCCATCTAACTTTTTAGGTTTAACTCCTACTTTTAATAATGCTTGATACATCTCTTTCCTAGAAGCACAGTTACCTCCATTATTCTTTGAATCATTTCTTACAGGATCTTTTTGCTTTGGTGAATTCTGTTCCCCCATATCTCATAACTCAGCCACTTTTTCCAGAATCTGTTCAATAGGGTTGCCCATTTCAGCAAAAAGTAAAGTCATGATCAAATTTTTATAAGCAGGGGAAGCAGTCCTAACCACAGCATTATGCTGTGGGGCAGTTAAAGATCCAGCCGAATACTGATCAGCAGCTCCCATTATAGTAGTTGTCTTCATTGTTTCTCCCTTCAATATAAAAATTCCATCTCTCAAGGTGTACCATGGTTTAATTTCAGTGGGTCAGGAAGAATTAGAGGGATATTGTCCAATACATCCTCTAGCTGCTAAAGCTAATAAGGAGGTCATATCCTGAGTATACTGGTGATCACTTATTGCCGTTTGGACAAATGAATCAGTAGATAGTTATAAATTTTAAAAATCTTGTTGACCAATTTGAATACTACCAGCACTAGCATCAGTTATTCTAATTATCCAGTCCAGCAATTTCTCATTAGACCTCTGGGTAAAGTTTGTTAAGATATCATTTATTTCTTGCTGTGTAAAGTCCTCATGTACAATATAAAATTCTCACCTCCCATTGGACTGCACTTTTTCATGTCTCCTAGTTAAAGGTTTTGCTTGCAAAACTGGATGATATTTCTGCTCATCATCTTTATGAATCTCATCATCCAAAGTATACCAGTTCACATCATCATCATCCTCAGTATCATGCAAAATGTCCCCATCCCATGTATCAGGATCCCAATCAGCCTTAGCAGTAGCAATTAGGGCATATACTTTCTTCACATTTACCTTACCCTTATGTATTTTATATTTATATTTAGTATATCATACTGTAGCCTTCTCAGCTACATTCTGATAATTTCGAGCCTGACCTCCCAAAATGAAATTCTGACATTGCAGCAAAATCATTTTACTTTGTAATTCAGTGAGCTCCTTTTCCTTAGCTAGATTTTCCCACAGTAAATCTTGTGTCTGCAAGCACTTTTTCTGACAGGTAGACAACAGAACTCATTCTTAATGAGGAATAGCAGTAAATTTTTTGCCTTTATCTACCAGCACAGTCTGTAAAATCTCAATCACTTGAGGGGGATCAGCCATTTGTAATTTAACATCCCAATGTTCTCCCAATCCAGTCCCTATGGCCCATTCCAGAGCCAATGAGCTAAACTGAGCATCTTCCCATCCAGCAATATCACATATGACACATCTAACCGGTCCTTTTTCTTAAACAGTGGCATTGCTTTGGCACCCCAGTGGATCCTGCTGACTATGCCAATTTGTCTAGGAATGTATTTCCCGTGGTGTGCACAGACTTATAATTTATATGGGCCAATCTGCTGAATGTATCAGCACAAGCTGTATAGGAAAAGATAGCATTTACTAAGACATAAAGAATATACAAAAGGAGAACCATCCCAGGTAGCATACCAACTCAGACCTGGAGAGATATCATGGGCATTTTGCAGCATACATAACCAAAGAAAGCAGTTTTGACACCGTTGAGTTCTTCTTATCTCTCTTATATACACTGGAGTAAACATAAAGAAATTGTCTGGAGCCACTGGGCTCAGTGCCATCAGTATGTTTGATCTCCAGACCTGGATCTGGCCAGGAGCCAGGCCTTGAGAGCAGAAAACAGATGTCTTTAAGTTTGTTTTCTTTTTTTAATGTTTCTAGTCATAGAACTTATCAGTCCTTGAACAGGGGCACTGCCTAGACCACTAAGTTTCTCATGCAAGTTGTTAACTACTTACCCTGATTTCACTTTTTGAAAGCACTCTTAAACAAGACTCCATTTTTCTCTACAGAGCAGAAGAGTCTCTGTTTGCCATGGGAATTGTGATGTAATGGTGCTGTCAGACATTTTCTCTGTGACCTCATGAAAAATCTGCAGTGTGCATTCCAGGTCACAAGAGCCACTCCTCAAACTCCATGTTGCCCAAGCTTGGAAAAGCTCTCTGGAGAGAGAAACCAACTGTTCTCCAACAGGAGCCTGGAATCCCCTAGTCATTCACACCTGACCAGCTGGATGCCTGCCACTTCCACCTGGATTACAAGAGATCTCACATTTTTGCTCTCAAGTCACAGGAGCACTGGTAACCAAGTGAGGCATTGTCTTCAGTGGAACTGGTGCAACTGAATCATTGAGAGATCAAGGATATGAATTTCAGCCCTTATTTCACTGTAACAAATCTTGAGAGTAAAACCTACAAACATACCAAAATCAAGATTGAAATTAGATGAGGAATATTTCCTTTCTATCAGCAAATACGGGTCCTGGGAACCAAGACTCTGAGAGCCATCACCACTTGCCTCTGCCTGTTTATATTTCCTGACATCATCTGGCTAAGTTGATGAGGCAATCCCTCATTGAAGGAAACTGGCTTTGCCCAGAGGAACATGTTTCTCTACCTCACCCATACCTGAGATGTTAGGGAAGATCCACAACCAGCACTGGCTTATGCATTTTGCACAGCATTCTGCTGGTTAGAATTTTCCAAGTAAAATGCCAAAAAGAAAAGTAAGTAAAAGAAATCAAGGAAGGTGTCAGTAGATTGTGAATGTAATGGCTGTGGAGGCAATGGGGAATGATCGCCAAAATCTCCTTTCATACTATCAAGCTGAGCATATTCTAATACCCACATAGTCCTGCTTCTCCTTGTGCCCTGTCCCCCATGGATCACTGATATAATTTTCTACTCAGGGATCAGCTACAACCAGTATCCTCCTTAAGTAAAGACAGGATAATTTTTCCCTCATGACAAACATTTAAACTGTGGTTCTTAACATGCAAAAATGGTTATTTGGAAGATTGTTGTGAAAAGGAAAATTAAGATTTCCTTAGTCATTGATTGGCTTTGTTAAGGGATGATTATCTGCATAGAACTTCACAGACACAGAACCTGAGGGGATCAAGTCAAGTACCTTAAAGGAACAATCCCTGTGCTAATGATATAGCCCATCTAGTAGGGTGCTTGCTTTGCAAATGGAAAGATTGAGGTTCAAATCCCCAGCACCATGGATTAAAAAAAATAAAAAATAAAAAAAACAAGAAAACACACTTCTTTTTTTTTTATTGTAAACAAATGGGATACATGTTGTTTCTCTGTCTGTACATGGCGTAAAGGCATACCATTTGTGTAATCATAAATTTACATAGGGTAATGTTGTTTGATTCATTCTGCCATTTTTCCCTTCCCCCCTCCTTCCACCCCTCCCCTCCATCTATGCAGTCCTTTCTTCCTCCATTCCTGCCCCCCTCCCTAAACCCAACTCCAACCCCAACACTAACCCTTCCCACCCCCCATTATGTGTCATCATCCACTTATTAGCGATATCATTCTTCCTTTGGTTTTTTGAGATTGGCTTATCTCACTTAGCATGATATTCTCCAGTTTCATCCATTTACCTGCAAATGCCATAATTTTATCATTCTTTATGGCTGAGTAATATTCCATTGTATATATATACCACATTTTCTTTATCCATTCATCAATTGAAGGACATCTAGGTTGGTTCCACAATCTGGCTATTGTGAACTGAGCAGCTATGAACATTGATGTGGCTGTATCTCTGTAATATGCTGATTTTAAGTCCTTTGGGTATAGGCCAAGGAGTGGGAAAGCTGGGTCAAATGGTGGTTCCTTTCCAAGTTTTCTAAGGAATCTCCACACTGCTTTCCAGAGTGGCTGCACTAATTTGCTTCTGAGAGAGCCAACCTTCCATCACACTAACCATTTATTCATTGTAATCAACACAATTTAAGAACTACGAGTTTCACCTGCAAGCAATTTTCATTGACACCTTTCAGCCAGGAGGTGCCCTTGAAGGGAGCACTGCATCCCCATTCACCTGCATTTCATAAGAGGATGTGTTCACTCACATCTTTCAAATCACATGAGTTCAGAAGTTATTTCTCACTCATGAGTATGCTATGCCCATCTTTTTCCAGCAAATTCTCCTGATAGGTAATGTGCACAAGTTTGCAGTGGCAGGAAATTCAAAATCACACCTACTGGCTCTTGTTAGTTCAGAGGCTTTTTGGAAAAAATCCCAGACTGCCAATGAAGAATACTTCCACACCAGAGGAATTTCCATGTGAACAACAAGGTCAACTGGAAAACCAACATGTGAAGACAAAAGACAACCAAACTTAGCCCTGATATTTTTAGTAAGATTTACTGTGCATTGGCTTGAATATGGCTTGATAAAAAATAGTGGGGTTTGGGGTTGAATCCCCAGTAGTTACAGCTGAGTGCGTTCAGGAGAAATGGGGGGAATTTAACACCTACTATCCCATTATTACTGGAGTTCCAGTATCAAAAGGAACAGAGAACTTGTGAAAAATCCTGTTAATTTTGATGAATGTCATCAATAGATGCACTGTAGATGTGGAAAAAATATATATTGTTCTCATGTTTATCACAGATCTGGGAATTTTTGGAATGTACTTTGTAGAGTAAGGAAAAAAAATTCATTGCAAGTACTCACACAGAAAGAAAAAAACCAGAGATATCAGGCAAGTTTGTGGTGGGTGGAAGCAAGTCAAGAAATGAAAAGCATTTGATGATTTGCAAATGGCTGTAGTACAAGTTTGCTGCTCAGCAAGTCCCATCCCACATTCAGATATTCTTGAAACACTCCTGTATTGATATTCAGGTTTTGTCCAGGTAGGGTCTTCATGTTTGCCTTTCAGCAGAGCTGCTTCTGCTCACATTGGTGATGTTGTGGGGCAGTCTTTGCTTTGCAAGCTGGGTTCAGTGCTCCATATTCCAAATTAAACTTGTTAAAATGCTAGCTCATGGGTATACTTGCTGTGTTTTTAAAAAAAGCCTTTTCTCATGGTTCTTGTGCCAGAAAAGCTATGAATCAGCATGTGTCTAATCAGCTGTCCTTTGAGAGAAACAAGACAGAGCCATGAGCTTGCAGGACTCTGAGGTCCTTGCAAGGGGAATTTGGGTCTGTAATAATGGATGCTTACAGAACGAACTGGCAAGTACTACTTCATGTATTCATAGAGTATGTTGAACCTGAAGACACGTCATGGAATTTGAGGGTGGATGATGATAGCTGTATTGTTTTAGAATATCTCTTCATTGAAGTAGGCTTTCAGAATCAACAGCCTTGTGCTTTCAGTGCCAACACAATGTCCTTGCTCTCACTCTTTGAATATTGGTCTTGGAAGCTTTTCATCATAGCTCTGTCAGCATGGTGCATGTTCCAATTTGGAGTTATGACACGTGTCATCTCTAGGCTCTTCTATGATCCAATGACTTGTAGTCAACATACTCCTGGGGCTGTGAAGAGGACTGGTGGATATATTCCACAGAACCATGTGTCAGGGTGGCACTAGTCTGGTCAAGAGAAAGAACACATGTGCAAACAGAAAGAGACCAGTCAATTCTGCATCTTGATGTGAGTTGAGGTGTCCCTGGAATTTCTCAGCAGGTAAATTTCTGAGTGCATCTTGATTGTAAGGCGACATGCAAGGAGGTGTGGCCTTGCAGGTGTAGTGAGCACAGAATATCTCCTCTGGCATGTCAGCACCATCATATCCTCCATGGGACATCCTGAGTGAATGACTCCCATGACACCACATAAGCCTTCAGAAGATGCATCCACCTTCACCTAGAAGACCCAGTTCCCAGGTTCCATCTGGCACCTGGCTGAACTTTCTAGGAAAAAAGGAGAAACCCTCAAGATTGGGTGTGAAATCTCCCAGTTCAAAGATCAATTAAGCCACCATGCTCACTGCAAGCTCCACTGTCATAAGATCAATCCAGCCATCATTCCCTGTGGTTGCTAGGGCCCTAGGCTAGTTTTCTGAGTAGGATATTCCAGGTGTTTCCAGTCAAAGGAAATAGCACTGGAGCCTGTGCTCAGCTTGGTGATCCATGTGTCCCCAAGCACACCTCCACCCAACCAGGCCCACTGGAAATGGTGGGAGATAACTGCCTGCTCTTATGATACCTGGTGTGGCCAAATGAGTGCATTGACACATAGAGGACATGAAGTTTAGTGTGAGCTGTCAGGCATCAGAGGAGTTCCTTGTCCTGCATGGTTATGGTGGGATCCACAAATCATGGAGCTATGCTCTCTTGGCTGAAGAGGTTAGAATCACATTTTGGAAAACCTCAGTTCCCTGGCACTCACTCCCATTTTCTTTCCTCTGACCATCGCAATTGAGCTAGTGCTTCACCTCAATCTTGGTCTGAAGCAGCCAGGAGCAGAAGCTTCTCTGGTTGCCAAGGGAACTGAAAGGCCATGGTGCTGTCAGGTCTTTTCTCTGTGAACTCAGGCAGAATCTGCAGGGTGGGCGCCAGGTCACGGGATCCACTCCTAAACTCCATGTAGCTCAAGACTCTGAAAAACTCTCTGGTGAGAGTTTTGAGTAACAAACTGTCCTCCAACTGGATCCTGGCATCCCCTAGTCATTCACACCTGAAATCCCTGATGCCTGCCCCTTCCACCTAGAGAGAGGAGTTCATCCATATTTGCTTTCACATCACAGGAGCACTGGTAACCAACTGAGGCATTGCCTGAGTGTAACTGAAGACATCTGAATCATTGAGACATCAGGGATATGAATTTCAGCCCTTATCTCACTGTTACAAATCCTGAGAGTGAAAGCTACAAATATACCAAGAGGAAGATTGAAATTGGATGAAGAATGTTTGCTTTTTGCTGGCAAATATGGGTACTGGAAACCCAGACCTCGATAGCCATCACCACTTGCCTTTGCCTGTTTATATTTTCAGACATCGTCTGGCTAAGTTGATGAGGCATTTCCTCACTGAAGGAAACTAGACTTTCCCAGGACAAGCACCTTCCTCTACTCACCCCTACCTGAGATGATAGGCAAGATCCAGAACCAGCACTGGCTTGTGCATTTTGCATTGCAGTTGGCTGGGTAGAAGTTTCCAAGGTAAAATGCCAAAAGGAAAAGTAAAAAAAGAAAAGAAAAGAAAAGAAAAAAAAAAAAAACAAGATAAGATATTTAGGATGGTGCAAACCTCCAATCCTCTCAGCCTTTTTCTTTTTCTCCTCCATTATTCAATGGAATCAACCGTTTTCAACAGCTATCAATTTCAAATGCCAGCAATTTCCATTGACTCATTTGACTCAGGAGCTGCATTCAAAGGAAGCAGCGCATTCCCAGTCACCTGCATTTCTTAAGACTACTTATTCCTTCCCATCATTCAACTCTCATGAGTTCAGACCTTACCACTCACTCATGAGTATGCTCTCACCATATTTTCCCAGCAAATTCTCCTCATTGGCAATGTGCATCAGGTTGCAGTGGCACAAAATTCAAATTGACTCCTCACAAGGCCCTTGCCAAGTTTGAGGCTTTTTGGACACACTCCCAGACTGCCAGTGAAGGAGACTTACACACCAGAGCACTTGCCATGTGAACAACAAGGTTAACTGCAGAACCAACATGTGAAATAAAAGACAGCCACCCCTGGACTGGATTTCCTAGTGAGTTTTGTTTTGTATTGCCTTGCTTGTGACTTGTTGAAAAATGGAAGGATTTGGGGATGAATCCATGTTAGTTTTTGCTGATAGCATTCAGGAGAAAGGGGGAATTTACCACCTACTCTCCGATTATCATTGGAGTTCCAGTGTCAAAAGGAAGGGAACACTTGTAGAGACTCTTGTTAATTTTGATGGATGTTCTCAATAGATGCACTGCAGAAGTGGGAAAAGCATATGTTGTTCTCATGTTTACCAGGGATTTGGGAATCCTTGGATTGTTCTTTGTAGGGCAAGGGAAAGAAAAAAAAAACATTCATTGCAAGAGCTCACACCAAATGAAGGAAATCAGAGCCATTATGCATGTTGCAGGTTGGTGGTGGGTAGAAGCAAGTCAAGAAATGAAAAGCATTTGACAATTCTCAAATGCCTGTGGTACAAGTTTCCTGCTCGGTAAGTCCGATCTCACATTTGGATATTCTTGAACCACTCCTGTTTTGATATTCAGTTTTGGGTCTTCACTTTTGCCATTTAGCAGAGTTGTTTATGTTTACATTCGTGATGTTGTGGTGCAGTTTTGTTTCGAGAACTGGGTTCAGTTCTGCATATTCCAAATTTAACTCATTTAAATGGTAGTTCATGGGTATATGTGCTGTGTTTTAAAGAAAGCCTTTCTCATGCTTCTTGTGCCAGAAAAGCTATGAAACAGCATGTGTCTAATCAGTTGTCCCTTGAGAGAAACAAGACAGACCAAGAGTTTGCAAGGGAGTTGAGGTCCTTACAAGTGAAATTAGGGTTCATAATGATGGTTGCTTACAGAATGAGCTGTCAAGAACTACTTCCTGTATTTGTAGAATATGTTGAACCTGAAGACATAATGTGGAGTTTGAGGGTGGACGTTGATGGGTGGATAGTTTTATAAAGTCTCTTCATTGAAGTAGGCTTTCAGCATCAACAGCCTTGTGCTTTCAGTGCCAACACAATGTCCTTGCTCTCACTCTTTGAATATTGGTCTTGGAAGCTTTTCATCATAGCCCTTTCAGCACGGTGCATGTTCCAATCCAGAGTTATGCCACATGATGCAATGTTCCTTGTGCCATCACCAGGCTCTTCCATGATCCACTGACTTGTAGTCAGCATCCTCCAGGGGATGCTAAGTGTGCTGGTGGAAATTTTCCTCAGAACCTTGTGCCAGCCTGGCACTAGTATGGTCAAGAGAAAGAACACATGTGCAAAAAGAGAGAGGCCAGTCATTTCTGCATCTTGATGTGAGTTGCGGTGTCCCTGGAATTTCTCAGCAGGTAAATTTCTGAGTGCATCTTGATTGTAAGGCCACGTGCAAGGAGGTGTGGCCTTGCAGGTGTAGTGAGCACAGACTATCTCTTCTGGCATGTCAGCACCATCATATCCTCCATGGGACATCCTGAGTGAATGACTCCCACGACACCACATAAGCCTTCAGAAGATGCATCCACCTTCAACTAGAAGACCCACTTCCCAGGTTCCATCTGGCACCTGACTGAACTTTCTAGGAAAAAAGGAGCAACCTGCAATATTGGTTGTGAAGTGTCCCAATTCAAAGATCACTTAAGCCACCATGCTCACTGCATGCTCCACTGTCATGAGCTCTCACCAGTCACCATTCCCTGTGGTTGCTAGAGCCCTAGGCTAGTTTACTGATTAGGATATTCCAGGTGTGCCTAATCCTGGTGGAGAGGGTTAGGGAGGAAATAGCACTGGAGCCCATGCTCAGCTTGGTGATCCACGTGTCCCCAAGCACACCACCACCCTACCAGGCCCACTGGAAATGGTGGGGGATAACTAACTGCTCTCATGATGCCTGGTGTGACCAAATGACTATAGGGACCCCTAGCAGACTTGAAGTTTAGTGTGAGCTGTCATATTTCAGAGGAGTACCTTTTCCTGCCTGATCCTGGAGGGTTCCAGGGACCACGGGGCTCTGCTGTCCTGGTGGAAGAGGTTAGAATCACATTTTGGAAAACCTCAGTTTCCTGGCACTCACTCCCATCTTCTTTCCTCTGACCATCTCAACTGAGCTGGTGCTTGATTTCAAACTTGGTCTGAAGCAGGCAGGACTGGAAACTTCTCTGGTTTCCATTGGAACCATGATGCCATGGTGCTGTCATGCCTTTACTCTGTGACATCAGGTGGAATATGAGGGGTGAGCACCAGCTTGGATTCCACTCCTCAAACTCCATGTTGCTCAAGGTTCTGAAAACCCCTCTGGAGAGAGAAACCAACTGTTCTCCATTCAGAGCCTGGTATCCTCTAACTCTTCACACCTGAACTCTCAGATGCCTGCCCCTTCTACCTGGAGAGAGGAGCTCTCCCATTTTTTTACTTTCATGTCACAGGAGCATTGGTAACCTAGTGAAGCATTGTCCTCAGTGTAACTGATTGCAACTGAATCATTAAGAGATCTGGGATATGAATATCAGCCCTTTTCTCATTGTAACAACTCTTGAGTGTGAAAGCTACAAACATACCGACAGGAAGATTGAAATTGGAAGAGGAATGTTTCCTTACTGCTAGCAAATATGGGTCCTGGGAACCCAATCTTTGAGCGCCATCACCACTTGCCTTTGCCTGTTTATATTTCCTGACTTCTGGCTAAGTTGATGAGGCATTCCCTTATTGAAGGAAACTGGCTTTTCCCAAGAGAAACACCTCCCTCTAGGCCAACCCTACCTGAGATTATAGGCAAGATCCAGAACCAGCACTGGCTTGTGCATTTTGCACTGCACTCTTCTGGGTAGAAATTCCCAAAGTAAAATGCCAAAAGGAAAAGTCAAAAAGAAAAAAAAAATCAAGGAAGGTGTCAGTAGACTGTGAATGTAATGACTGGGGATGCAATGGACAATGATCCCCAAATCTCCTTTCATACTAACAACCTCAGCATATTCTTATACCCTCATAGTTCTGACTCCCCTCCTGCTCTGTTCTCCATAGATCAGTGATAAAATTTTCTGCTCAGAGATCAACTACTACCAGTTTCCTCCTTAAGTAAAGATGGGATAATTATTTCCCTCAGGACACACCCCTAGACTGTGGGTGTTGAGATGTAAAGAAGGTTATTTGCAAGATTGTGTTGAAAAGGAGAATTAAGAATTCCTTAGTCATTGATTGGCTTTGTCTAGGGTGGCTTCTCTGTTTAGAACTTCACAGACACCTAACCTGACTGCATCAAGCCTTGTACCTCAAAGGAGCTGTTCCTGTGTAGATGATATAGACCATCCGGTCGGGCACTGGCTTTGCAAGCGGAAAGGACGGGGTTCAAATCCCCATCACCATGGGATGGAAAAAAAAAAAAAAAAAAACAAGAAAAGACCCTTCAGAGGGTTCAGTTCTCCTCTCAACTTTTTTCTTTTTCTCCTTTCTTATTCAACGGAATCTACCCTTTTCAAGAACTAGCAGTTTCACCTGCTAGCAATTTCCATTGACTCCTTTCAGCTGGGAGTTGCACTCAAAGGCAGCAGTACATCTCCAGTCACCTGCATTTCTTAAGAGGATGTGTTCCTTCCCATCTTTCAACTCTCATCTCTTCAGACCTTACCACTCACTCTTGAGTGTCCTATCAGAATCTTTTCCCAGCAAATTCTCTTGATTGGCAATGTGCACTAGGTTGCAGTGGCAAAAAATTCACACTGACCCCTCAGAAGGCCCTTGCCAATTTTGAGGCTTTTTGGACATACTCCCAGACTGCCAGTTAAGGGGACTTCCACAGTTGAGCACTTGCCGTATGAACCGCAATGTCATTTGGAAAACCAAATTGTGAAGACAAAAGACAGCTGCCCCTGGCCCTGATTTCCTAGGCAGTTTATTTTGCATTGCCTTGCTTATGACTTGATGAAAATGGTAGGATTTGGGGATGAATCCATGTTAGTTTGTGCTGATAGCATTCAGGAGAAAGGGGGAATTTACAACCTACTCTCCCATTACCATTGGAGTTCCAGTGTCAAA
Source organism: Sciurus carolinensis (assembly GCF_902686445.1). NCBI lineage: Eukaryota > Metazoa > Chordata > Mammalia > Rodentia > Sciuridae > Sciurus > Sciurus carolinensis. The sequence continues at coordinate 97,185 of NW_025920327.1, forward strand.
AGGAAGGGAACACTTGTAGAGACTCTTGTTAATTTTGATGGATGTCCTCAACAGATGCACTGTAGAAGTGGGAAAAGCATGTTGTTCTCGTGTTTACCAGGGATCTGGGAAATATTGGATTTTTCTTTGTAGGGTAAGGGGAAAAAGAATGAAAACCATTCATTGCAAGAACTCACACCAAATGAAGGAAATCAGAGTCATTAGGCATGTTGCAGGTTGGTGGTGGATAGAAGCAAGTCAAGAAATGAAAAGCATTTGACAATTTTCAAATGCCTGTGGTACAAGTTTCCTGCCCAGTAAGTCCAATCTCACATTCAGATATTCTTGAACCACTCCTGTTTTGATATTCAGTTTTGGGTCTTCACTTTTGCCTTTTAGCAGAGTTCTTTCTGTTCACATTCATGATGTTGTGGTGCAGGTTTATTTCGAAGAGCTAGGTTCAGTGCTGCATATTCCAAATTCAACTCTTTAAACTGTAGATCATGGGTATACTTGCTGTGCTTTAAGAAAGTCCTTTCTCATGGTTCTTGTGCCAGAAAAGCTATGAATCAGCATATATCAAATAAGTTGTCCCTTGAGAGTGACATGACAGTGCCATGAGTTTGCAAGGGCTTTGAGGTTCTTGCAAGGGGAATTTGGTCTGTAAAGATGGATGCTTATAGAATGAACTGGCAAGTACGACTTCCTGTATTTGTAGAGTATGTTGAACCTGAAGACACATCATGGAATTTGAGGGTGGATGATGATGGCTGTATAGTTTTATAATGTCTCTTCATTGAAGTAGGCTTTCAGCACCAACAGCCTTGTGCTTTCAGTGCCAACACAATGTCATTTTTCTCCCCCTTTGAATATTCATCTTGCAAGATTTTCATCTTAGCCCTTTCAGCATGGTGCATGTTCCAATCTGGAGTTATTCCACATGATGCTGTGTGTTCCTTGAGCCATTAGCAGGCTCTTTGATTATCCACTGACTTGTTGTCAGCATCCTCCCAGGACTGCTACGAGGACTGGTGGAAATTTTCCACAGGACCTTGTGCCAGGCTGGCACTAGTCTGGTCAAGAGAAAGAAGACATGTGTGAACACAGATAGACCAGTCATTTCTGCCTCTCGAGGTGTGTTGAGATGTCCCTAGAATTTCTCAGCAGGTAAATTTCTGAGTGCATCTTGGTTTTAAGGCCACATGCAAGGAGGTGTGGCCTTGAAGGTTTAGTGAGCACAGAATATCTCTCGTGGCATGTCAGCACCATCCTATGCTCTGTCCAACATCCTCAGTGAAGGACTCCCATGACATGACTTAAGCTTTCAGAAGATGCATAAGCTTTCACCTAGAAGACCCACTTCCCAGGTTCCAGATGTCACCAGACCGAACTTTCTAGGAAAAAGGGAGCAACCCACAAGATTGGGTGTGAAGTGTCCCAATTCAAAGATCACTTAACCCAGAATACTCACTGCATGCTCCACTGGAATGAGCAGCTGTCACCAGCCATCATATGGTGTGGTTGCTAGGGCCCTGGGCTTGTTTCCTGACTAGGATATTCTGGGTGTGCCCAGTCCCGGAAGTGAGGGTTAGGAAAGAAATAGCACTGGAGCCGGTGGTCAGCTTGGGGATCCATGTGTCCCCAAGCACACCTCCACCCAAACAGGTCCACTGGAATTTGTGGGCAATAACTGCCTGCTGTCATGATGCCCAGTGTAGCCAAACGAGTGCAGCAAAACCTAGTGGACCTGAAATTTAGTGTGAGCTGTCAAGCTTCAGAGGAGTTCCTTGTCTGCATGGTCCTGGAGGGATCCATGGACAACCGGGCTCTGCTCTCCTGGCCTAAGTTGTTAGAATCACATTTTGGAAAACCATAGTTCCCTGGCACTCGCTCCCATATTCTTTTCCTCTGACCATTGCAACTGAGCTGGTTCTTGTTTTCATTCTTGGTCTGAAGCAGCCAGAAGCAGAAGCTTCTCTGGTTGCCATGGAAACCATGATGCCCTGGTTCTGTCAGGTCTTTCCTCTGTGAACTCAGGCGGAATCTGAGGGGTGAGCACCAGGTCACCAGAGACACTCCTCAAACTCCATGTTGCTCAAGGCTCCTAAAACCCCTCTGGAGAGTGAAACCAACTGTTCTCCATCTGGAGCATGGAATCCTCTAGCCTTTCACACCTGAACTCCCCCATGCCTGCCCCTTCTTCCTGGAAAGAGGAGTTCTCCCATTTTTTTTTCTCATATCACAGGAGCATTGGTAACCAAGTGAGGCATTGTCTTCAGTGTAACTGAATGCAACTGAATCATTTAGAGATCAGAGATATAAATTTCAGCCCTTCTCTCATTGTAACAAATCTTGAATGTGAAAGCTAAAAACATACCAAAAGGAAGATTGAATGTTTCCTTTCTGCTAGCAAATATGTGTCCTGGGAACTCAGACCCTTAGAGTCATCACCACTTGCCCTTGCCTTTTTATATTTCCTGACATCATCTGGCTACCTGAGATGGTAGGGAAGATCCAGTATCAGTACTGACTTGACACCTCCCTGACCCTTGCCAATTTCGAGGCTTTTTGAACACCCTTGGCCCTGAGTTTCCTAGTCAGTTTTTCTTTGCATTGTCTTGCTTATGACTTGATAAAAAATAGTAGGATTTGGGGTTGAATCCATGTTAGTTTCTGCTGATAGCATTCAGTTGAAATGGGGGAATTTATGACATATACTCTCACTATCCTTGGAGATTCAGTGTGAAAAGGTAAGGAGCACTTGTATAGACTCTTGTTGATTTTGATGGATGTCCTCAAGAGATGCAGTGTAGAAGTGGGTAAATCATATGTTGTTCTCATGTTTACCACTTATCTGGGCATTAATTAATTTCTCTTTGCTGTGTAAGGGATGACAAATGAGCCCTTCTTTGTAAGAACTCCCACCTAAAGATGAAAACAGAGGCATTAGGCAAGTGGCAGGTTGGTGGTGGGTAGAAGAAAGTCAAGAAATAAAAAGGAAGTAGAGCCAGTGAATTAGCCAATATGTAAATGGCGTTTTTGTTATAATTGATAGAAAAGATGCATCTGGGACATGGAATTGCTTTGTCTCTGGGCAGTGTGTATCAGTATTTACTCATTAGGCTGGCAGCAGAGGGGTACACAGATGCATAGAGAGATAGAAGGGACCAAGTGCTCAAGGATTGACATTTCCATGTGAGCCACTGGTGTGTGCATTATCTGACTGTACAATAGGAATACTTTAATTCATTAGTAACATGCATTTTTGCTAATACTTTAGTAGTAGAAATCTGGTAATGAAACAAGCTTAGTGTATCCTGTTGCTTTGTCTCAATTTATATTGAGCATTAAGTTAATGCATTATTTTAGTTGTAACTCTGCCAATATGTCTATCTAGAGGCTGTTGCCATTTCTGTCTTCAGTGAAATTTTTGTCCCCAAGAAACAATAACAGATTGAGTTGGTATATTGCATTCTTGGTTATCAAAAATACTCATGTAGCTTTGGGATTTTGAATTGGTAAATATTCATGATGTGTGAAAAAGCATGATACACACTACAATCTCAATTGCACAAAATGGGATATTGTGTACATATGCACATAACCTGGAGGGACACATACAACTAAGTTGTTTGTGACTGGATGACTTTGTTCTTTGCTTGTGATATTATTTTTCTTGTAATGCACACATTGACATTTCAAAAATAAATGCTATTTTAAAAACAAACAAACAAACAAACAAACCAAAAAATAAAAAATAAAAAGGATTTGAGAATTTCCTAATGCCTGTGGGATGCTTTTCCTGATCAGGAAATCCTCTCCCACATTCGGATATTCTTGAACCACTCCTGTTTTGATTTTCAGGTTTTGCCCATGTTGCATCTTCATGTTTGCCTTTTAGCACAGCTGTTTGTGTTTACATTTTTGATATTTCAGTGCAGTCTTTATTTTGAGAGCTGTGTTCAGTGCTGCTTATTTCAAATTTAACTCATTTTATTTGTAGTTAGTGTGTAAGGGCTGTGTTGTAAGGTAAGCCTTTACTCATGTTTCTTGTGCCAGAAACTATATGAATTAGCTTTTGTATAATTAGCTGTCCCTTGAAAGCAATAAGAAAGATCCACAAATTTTTCAAGGGGAAATTTTGAGGTCCTTTCAAGGTGAATTAGGGTTCATAATGATGGTTGCTTACAGAATGAATTGGCAAGTACTACTTCCTCTATTTGTAGAGTATGTTGAAACTGAAGAAGTGTCATGGAATTTGTGGGTAGACCATGAAGGCTGACTAGATTTAGAATGTCTCTTCACTGAAGTAGGCTTTCAGAACCAACACATTTCTGATTTCTTTGACACCCAAATGTCCTTGCTCTCCCTCTTTGAGTATTCATCTTGGAAGCTTTGAACCATTGCCCTTTCAGCACGGTGCGTGTTCAAATCAGTAGTTATGCCCTGTGATGCTGTGCTCATCATGCCACCAACAGGTTCTAATATCATCCACTGACTTGTAGTTAGCATCCTCCTGGGGATGGTAAGAGGACTCATGGCAATATCCCACAGGGCTCTGTGCCAGACAGACACTAGTCTGGTCAAGAGAATGAACACTTGTGTGAGCACAGATAGGAAAGATATTTCTGCATGTCAAGGTGAGTTGAGGTGACCCTGGAAATTCCCAGCAGGTAAATTTCTGAGTGCAGCCTAGTTATAAGGCAGCAGCCAAAGAGGTGTGGCCTTTCAGGTGGAGTGAGCCCAGAACATCTCTCATTCCATGTAAGCACCATTCTGGCCTCTATACAATATGCTGAGTGAATGACTCCCTCCTCTCCTTATTAGCCATCAGAGGAGCCACCCATCTTCACTTGGAAGACCCAGTTTCAGCTCTCTTCAGAACTTTCTTGGAAAGGAGGAGCAAACAACCTCAATGGGTATGAAGTGTCCATACTCAAAGATCACCAAAGCCACCATGCTCACTGCATGCCTCACTGCCCTGAGCTCTCATCAGCCCTCATTTAGGTGGTTGCTAGGGGTCTAAACTATTTTCTTGACTAGGATATTCCAGGTGTGCATAGTTCTGGAGGAGCAGGATTAGAGGAAATACTGCTGGAGCCAGTACTCACCTTGGTGATCCACGTTCCACCAAGCACACCTCTGCCCAAACTGGCCCACCGGACCTGGTGGGGTATAATTGCCTGCTGTCATTATGCCAAGTGCAGCCAAAGGATAACAGTGTCACCTAGTGAAACTAACTTTAGTGTGAGTTCTCAGGCTTCAGGGGTTTCTTGTCCTGCCTGGAGATGGAGTGATCCACCAACCACAGGCCTGAGACCTGCAGATGGCTTAGCTCCTCCTCTCATGGCCAACGAGTTTAGAATTACATTTTTGAAAACTCCAGGTCCCTGGAACTGACTCCCTTCATCTTTCCTCTGACCATCACAACTGAGCTTGTGCTTGTTTTCAATCTTGGCCTGAAGGAACCAGGAGTGGAAGCGTCTCTGGTTGCCATGGGAACTGTTAAGCCATTGTGCTCTCAGGCCTTTTATTTGTGTCCTCAGATTGTGTCTGTGCTGCAAGAGCCATGTCATGGGAGCCACTCTTCAAACTCTTTTTTGTCCAAGATTGGAAAAACCCTCTGAAGAGGGAAAACAAGTGCATTCTCCAAGCAGACCCTGGAATCCCCAAGCCATTCACTCCTGACCAGCCCGATGTCTGCCCCTTCTTCCTGGATAGAGGAGGTCTCCCATTTTACCTCTCATGTCTCAGGAACACTGGTAACCAAGTGGGTCATTTTCCTGAGTGGAATTGAAGGCAACTGAATAATTAAGAGATCAGAGATATGAATTGCAGTCCTTATCTCATTGTAATAAATCTTGAGAGTAAAACCTGTAAACATACGGAGCGGAAAAATGAAATAGGATGAGGAATGTTTCCTTTCTGCCAGCAAATATCGGCACTTGGAACACAGACCCTGAGAGCCATCGCCTCATGCCTTTGCCTGTTTGTGTGTCCTGACATTGTCTGGCTAAGTTGATGAGGCATTCCCTTATTGAAGAAAACTGGTCTTTTCCAGGAGAAACATCTTCCTCTACCTCACCCCTACCTGAGATGTTAGGCAAGATCCAGAACCAGCACTGGCTTGTGCATTTTGCACAGCACTCTAGTGGTTAGAATTTTCCAAATTAGTATGTGGAAAGGAAAAGTAAGAAAAAAAAGATCTAGGAAGGTGTCAATAGATTGTGAATGTAATGGCTAGGGATGCAATGGTGAATGATCCCCAAAATCTCCTTTTGTACTACCAACCTGAGATAATCTAATACCCACATAGTCCTGCCTCTCATCGTGCCCTTTCTTTCATGTATCACTTATGTAACTTTCTGCTCAGTAATCAGCTACAGTTTTCTCCTTAAATAAAGATAGGATAATTATTTCCCTCAGGACACACCCCTAGACTCTTGTTCTTGACATGCAAAATAGTTACTTGCAAGATTGTTGTGAAAAGGAGAATTAAGAATTCTTTAGTCATTGATTGACTTTGTCTAGTGTTGCTTTTCTGCATAGATCTTCACATACACAGAACCTGAGGAGATCAAGTATGTACCTTAAAAGATCTGTTCCTGGACTGATGATATAGTCCATACCATAGGGAGCTTGCTTTACAAGGTGAAAATGCGGGATTCCAGTCCCCAGCACTGAGGGATAGAAAAAAGAAAATAACAATACAAAACACTTCTGAGGATGCCAAATTTCCATCCTCTCAGCTTGTTTTTCTCCTTTGTTAATCAACAGAATCAACACTATTGAAGTAGTACCAGTTTCATATGCAAGTAATTGCCAATGCCACCTTTCAGCAGGGAGCTGCACTCAAAGGGAGCAGTGCTTCTCAAGTCACCTGCATTTCTTAAGAGTACATGTTGTTTCACATCATTCAAATCTCATTAGTTCATAGGTTAAATCTCTCTCAGGAGTATGCTACTATACCTATTTCTTCAGCAACTGATTCAGCTAGGCAATGTGCACCAGGCTGCAGTGGCAGGAAACTCAAAATGACAACTGCACTGGTCCTTGGCAATTTTAAGCCTTTTTGGACACACTCCCAGACTCTGCCAATGCAGCAGACTTCCACACCTGAGCACTTTCCATGTGAACCACAATGTCAATTGGAAAACAAACATGTGAAGACAGAAGACAGTCACTCTTGGCCCTGAGTCTCCTAGTCAGTTTTTCTTTTCATTGTTGTGCTTATGACTTGATTGAAAACATTAGGATTTGGGATTGAATCCATGTTAATTTCTGCTGATAGAATTCATTTGAAAAGGGGGAATTTACAACCCACTCTCCCCTTATCATTGGAGCTCCAGTGTCAAAAGAAAAGGAGCAGTAAATTTGCATCTCATTGAAATTTGTATTCTAATTATCTCAATTGAGTCCATAATTCCAGTGATTTGGGAAGTCAAGTTAGAAGAATCCCAAGTCAATATCAACCTCAGGAACTTAGATAGCCCTAAGCAACTCAGGGGGACCCTGTCTCCAAATAAAATAAAAAAGGGACTTGGAATGTGACTCAGTGATTAAAAACACCTGGGTTCATTACCTGGTACCAAAATACATAAATAACTTTGTTGAGAGAATAAAATATGGAGAGTGACCTGGGACATCTTGTGCTGTACAGGAAAAAAGGAAGAGAAGTAGGGAGTATTTGAGCATGGTAGTAAAGAAGCAGAGAGAAAAGGAATGAAAAATGAAGAAATTCACAGAATATTGGAATTATTTCCCATGGACTTCCAGTGAGGTTCAAGGGGACTTCTTCCTCAATGGGCCATTCTTCACTTTATCAAGGAATTAATTAATTTCTTGCTTAGAAATTCTGGTTCCCCAACTTGTCCTCCATGTTAGTGGTATCCACATCTCCCTCTTGTGTTTGAAAGCTCAATCTTTGTCCCTGATGCCAATCCAATAACAAAGACATGGTTTTGAGAAAAATGGAAAAAAGGTTTACTGCTTTGCTAGAAAAGAAGAAGCAATGGGGACTTGTGTCACAAAGACTGCAGTTCTACAAATTGACAGGAACAGAGAACTTTTAAAGAGATGACTAAGAGTCTACATTTCATGTATTCTCTGACTGCATTTGTGATTCACATGTTAATTTGTGAGACAGTAATGTGTGAGATCTTCTGGTACTGCCCCAGAATCTGGATAACTTTGTTATAACGGTGGATGTGTGCTCAAGGACAGAAAGGTTTTACTAGGATGGGGAAGAAAAATATTCCTGTTTTCCTGAGATTAGGAAGGAAGAGAGATTAAGGAGCATCAGAGGGAAAAAAAGGTATAGAAACATGTACCTTAAAATATAAGTTGTAATGACAGAGCAGCAAGGGTTATATTCAAAGCATAAAGCATTAAACTCTTTGGAGTAAGGGTTGAATTTTAAGTGGATATGTCCTCATTATTCAAGACAGCACTGCATGGAATGTACATGTCCCATGCCAGAGTTGGGAGATAATTTCTCCATTTTGTGTCCATTACAGCTCTTCCATGAGCTGTGGTGGGTAAACTCAATGTATTTTAGCCAGATATCCCTCCTCCCCACCTTACTTCAAACTACAGAAAAAGCCTTTCCTGCCAACATGACTTGCTATATACTTTTCAGATCACAAACTCTGTGTCTCATCATAATATCAGCCCCACTTTATTTTTCCTTGGGTGTGTACCATTACATCTCTGTACGTCAATGTTCTGCTGAATTCTCACTCAATCTTTTTCAGGTAAGCAAGGGTACAATATTCTCATCTTTTATACTATGCTGTAAGTGAAGGGGAATATTTAAGAAAACATCTCAGAGCATTTTCTTTTCAAGCAGAGTTGGAGTAAATTCCCATTGGATCAGATTTTACTTATGAGCTAAGGAATCACTTGTTTTGGAACAGAGAAAGAAGTGGTCACTCTTGTTTGATGAAAGGGTCTCTCAGGTTCCTTGGGGATTTAAAATATTGGCTTCCTTCATAACATGTTTTGTTTGCTGTTATATATGTATATATATATATATTTGTATATATATATATTTGTATATATATATATATTTGTATATATATATATATATATATATATTTTCCCCCACACACACAGGGTTGCTTAACCACTGAGCAACATCCCCAGCTCTTTTTATGTTTCTTTTAGAGATCAAGTTCTACTAAGATGCTCAGGGTCTTGCTAATTTGGTGAGGATAGCCTCATAACTATGATTCTTTTTCCTCAGCCCCTTAAGTCCCTGGGATCACAGACATGTGCCACCATGGCAAGAAGTAAAAATCTTTAAAATGAATTTGGTTTAAGCATTGTTAGACAGGACCACAAAAACCTGAAAAAGAAATACAGTAGAGACAAGAGGGTTGCTGTGAATCTATCCTTCTCACCATAGTGATTTCTAAGTGGGTAAGGTTTCTTCATAATATGCTTTCTTGAGTATGTTTCATTTTACAGAAAAATATAGCATATACAACCAAGTTCCCATAGGCCTTCCTGCATGTAGTTTCCCCTGTGATTTACATCTTGCATATCTCTGATAAATTTGTTACCATTGCCACACTAATATAACGTTAACAATATAATACATTTCTTAAGTAGTTGTGTAATTTTGTTATGATGAAAACATAGTTCTCAATATCCACCATTATAGAATCTTACAGAATAGATAAATCACCCAAAAGTTTCCCATTCTTCCACCACTAATATTTTTATCCTCTTTTGCTTTGCATTTTATATAACATCATAGAGATGGAATCACCCAGATTGGAATTTCACACCAACTATTTTCCTTTACAAGTCTGTTTAATTTTTTGACTTTTTTAAATTGCCAAGCAATACTCCATTTTCTGAATATGTCAGGGTTTTTATCAATAACAGAAAAATGCTCATGAATGGGTGAGTTGATTGCTTTCTGTTCTTGGCTACCATGAAAGAAGAAACTAAGGATATTTGTGTTAGGGTTTGTGTGGATGCAAGCTTTCAATTCCTTTGGATATCCACTTGGAATGTGATTTTTGTTACAGAGATAAGCCTGTGTTTACTTTTGTAAGAAACCAACTGTTTTTTGAATCCAGTGGAAATGTGGGAGAGTTCCCTTTACTCCTCATTTTTGTCATCAATTGGTGTTGATTGGTTTGCTTTTTGTTCATTCATATATGTGGGATTAATTTGCTGTCCCCTGTGATTTGGTGTTCAGGAACTTCTTATGTGCAATATGTATATCTTCTTGCGTGTTGCCCTCCAATTTCTTATTCACCATTTTTTTTAATTGTAAGCAAATGGGATACATGTTGTTTCTCTGTACATGGAGTAAAGGCATACAATTTGTGTAATAATAAATTTACATAGGGTAATGTTGTTTGAATCATACTGTTATTTTTTTCCCTTCCCACCACCCCTCCCACCCACCTTTTCCCTCTATACAGTCCTTCCTTCCTCTATTCTTGTCCCCCTTCCGAACCCTAATCTTAACCCTAACCCTAACACTAACCCCTCCCACCCCACATTATGTGTCATCATCCACTTTTCAGATGATCATTCGCCCTTTGATTTTTTGAGATTGACTTATCTCACTTAGTATGATATTCTCCAATTTCATCCATTTACCGGCAAATGCCATAATTTTATCTTTCTTTAAGGCTGAGTAATATTCCATTGTGTATATATATATACACCACAGTTTCTTTATCCATTCATCAATTGAAGGGCATCTAGGTTGGTTCCACAATCTGGCTATTGTGAATTGAGCAGCTATAAACTTTGAAGTGACTGCATCTCTGTAGCATGATGATTTTATGTCCTTTGGGTATAGGCCAAAGAGTGGGATAGCTGGGTCAATGGTGGTTCCATTCCAAGTTTTCTAAGGAATCTCCACACTGCTTTCCAGATTGGCTGCATTAATTTGCAGCCCCCCAGCAATATATGAGTGTACTTTTTTCCCCACATCCTCGGCAAAACCTATTGTTGCTTGTATTCTTGATAATTGCCATTCTATTTGGGGTAAGATGGAATCTTAGGATGGTTTTGATCTGCATTTCTCTTATTACTAGAGAAGTTCAACATTTTTTTATATGTATGTTGATTGCTTGTAGATCTTCTTCTGTGAAGTGTCTGTTTATTTCTTTAGCTCATTTCTCGATTGGGTTATTTGTGTTCTTGGGTAGACTTTTTTGAGTTCTTTAAGATTCTGAAGATTAGTGCTCTATCTGAAGTATGATTGGCAAAGATTTTCTCCCACTCTGTAGGCTCTTTATTTGCATTGCTGATAGTTTCCTTTGATGAGAGAAAGCTTTTTAGTTTGAATCTATCCCAGTTATTGATTCCTGTTTTATTTCTTCTGCTATGGGAGTCCTGTTGAGGAAGTCTGGTCCTAAGCTGACATATTCAAGATCTGGATCTACTTTTTCTTATAATCTGAAGAATCTCTGGTCTGATTCCGAGGTCCTTAATCCATTTTGTGCACGGTGAGAGATATGGGTTTAGTCTCATTCTGTTGCATATGGATTTCCAATTTTCCCAGCACCATTTGTTGAAGAGACTATCTTTTCTCCATTACATATTTTTGGCCCCTTTGTCTAGTATGAGAAAATTGTATTTATTTGGGTTTGTGTCCATGTCCTCTATTCTGTACCATTGATCTACCAGTCTATTTTGGTACCAATACCATGCCATTTTTGTTACTATTGCTTTGTAGTAGAGTTGAAGATCTTGTATTGTGATACCCCCTGCTTCACTCTTTCTGCTAAGGATTGCTTTAGCTATTCTGGTTTTTTTATTCTTCCAGATGAATTTCATGATTGCTTGCTCTATTTCTGTAAGGTACGTCATTGGGATTTTAATTGGAATTGCATTGAATCTGTATAACACATTTTGTAGTTTGGCCATTTTGACAATATTAATTCTTCCTATCCAAGAACATGGGAGATCTTTCCATCTTCTAAGGTTTTCTTTTATTTCTTTCTTTAGTTTTCTGTAGTTCTCATTGTATAGGTCTTTCACCTCTTATGTTAGATTGATTCCCAAGTATTTAATTTTTTTCGAAGCTATTGTGGTTTTCCTAATTTTTCATTCCAAAGATTCATCACTTATGAATAAAAATGCATTAGATTTATGAGCATTGATCTTATATCCTGCTTTTTTACTGAATTCACTTATTAGTTCTAAAAGTTTTCTGGTGGAATTTCCTGGTTCCTCTAAGTATATAATCATATCATCAGCAAATAGGGATATTTTGAGTTCTTCTTTTACTATTCATATCCCTTTAATTTCTTTGGTCTGCCTAATTGCTATGTCTAGAGTTACAAGGACAATGCTGAATACAAGAGGTGTAAGGGGGCATCCCTGCATTGTTCCAGTTTTTAGGGCGAATGCTTTCAGTTTTTCACCATTTAGAATGATATTAGCCATGGGCTTACTTAGATAGCATTTACAATGTTAAGGAATATTCCCACTATCCCTATTTTTTCTAGTGTTTTGAACATGAAGGTGTGCTGTATTTTATCAAATGCTTTTTCTGCCTGTATTGAAATAATCACGTGATTTTTGACTTTAAGTCTATTGATGTGGTGAATGACATTAATTGATTTCTGGATGTGAACCAACCTTGAATCCCTGGGATAAAACCCACTTGATCAAGGTGCACTATCTTTTTAACATGGTTTTGTCAGCGATTTTCTAAAATTTTGCTGAGAATTTTTGCATCAATGTTCATTAAGGGTATTCGTCTGAAATTTTTTTTCCTCGATATGTCACCTTCTGGTTTAGGTATCAGGGTAATATTGGCTTCATAGAGTGAGTTTCTGAGGGTTCCCTCATCTTCTATTTCATAGAATACTTTGAGAAGTATTGGAAAGAGGTCTTCTTTAAAAGTTTTGTACAACTCGCCTGAGAACCTATCTGGTTCTGAACTTTTCTTTGTTGGTAGACTTTTGATGACTTCTTCCATTTCATTACTTGAAATTGGTCTATTTAAGTTGTGTATGTCCTCCTCGTTCAGTTTAGGCAATACATATGTCTCTAGAAACCTGTTGATGTCTTTGAAATTTTCTATTTTGATGGAGTATAGATTTTCAAAATAGCTTCTAATTATGTTTTGTATTTCAATCATGTCTGTTGTGATATTTCCTGGTTAATTCAGAATTTTAGTAATTTTGGTTTTCTCTCTTCTTCACTTTGTTAGTGTGGCTAAGGGTTTATCAATTTTCTTTATTTTTTAAAGAACCAACTATTTATTTTGTCAATTTTTTGTATTGTTTCTTTTGTTTCAATTTCATTGATTTCAGCTCTGATTTTAACTATTTCCTGTCTTCTACTACTTTTGGTGTTTGTTCTTCTTTTTCTATGGCTTTGAGCTGTAGTGTTAGGTCATTTATTTGTTGATTTTTTCTTCTTTTATTGAATGCACTCCATGAAATAAATTTTCCTTTGAGTACTGCTTTCATAGTGTCCCAGAGATTTTGATATGATGTTTCTTTGTTCTCATTTACCACTAAGAATTTTTAAATTTAATTCCTGATATCTTATGTTATCCATTCATCGTATAATAGCATATTGTTTAATCTCCAGGGGTTGAAGTGGTTTCTGTTTTTTACTCTTTCACTTATTTCTAATTTCTATCCATTATGATCTGATAGAATACAAGGTAGTGTCTCTATCTTCTTGTATTTGCTAACATTAGCTTTGTGGCAGAATATATTTTCTATGTTAGAGAGGGATCCATGTGCTGCTGAGAAGAAAGTGGATTCACTCTTGGTTGGATGGTATATTCTATAAATGTCCATTAAATCTAAATTATTATTTGTGCTATTGAGATCTATGATTTCTTTGTTCAATTTTTGTTTGCAAGATCTGTCCAGTGTTGAGAGAGACATGTAAAAATCACCTAGTATTATTGTGTTATGGTCTATTTGGTTTCTGAAATTGAGAACGATTTGTTTGACATACATGAATGAGCCACTCTTTGGGGCATAGATATTTATGATTGTTATGTCTTGCTGATTCATGCTTCCCTTAAGCAGTATGAAATGCCCTTCTTTATCCCTTCTGACTAACTTTGGCTTAAAGTCCACATTATCTGAAGTGAGGATGGATACTCCAGCTTTTTTGCTGAGTCCATGTGCATGGTTTGTTTTTCCCCGTCCTTTCACCTTTAGTCTATGGGTAACTCTTTCTATGAGGTGAGTGTCTTTCAGACAACATATTGTTGGGACTTTCTTTTTAATCCAACCTGCCAGTCTATGTCTTTTGATTGATGAATTCAGGCCATTATTATTCAGGGTTATTATTGAGATATGATTTGTATTCCCAGTTATTTGACTTATTTTGTTATTTATTTTTTGACACGGCTTTGTTCCTCCTTTATTTGACAGTTCCATTAGGGTAGTTCCTCCTTTGCTGATTTCCTTCTTTGTTTCTCATGTCTTCCTCATGGAATATTTTGCTGAGAATGTTCTGTAATGCTGGCTCTCTTTTTGTAAATTCTTTTAGCTATTGTTTATCATGTAATGATTTTATTTCATCGTCAAATCTGAAGGTAAGTTTTGCTGGGTATAAGATTCTTGGTTGGCATCCATTTTCTTTCAGAGCTTGAAAAATATTGTTCCAGGCCCTTCTAGCTCTAAGGGTCTGGATTGAAATATCTGCTGATATCCTTATTGGTTTCCCCCTGAATATAATTTGGTTCTTTTCTCTCACAGCCTTTAAAATTCTGTCTTCCTTTTGTATGTTATGTATTTTTATTATAATGTGCCTTGGTGTGGGTCTGTTGTAATTTTGTGTATTTGGAATCCTATAAGCATCTTGTACTTGATTTTCCATTTCATTCTTCAGATTTGGAAAATTTTCTGATATTATTTCATTGAATAGATTATTCATTTCTTTGGTTTTTTTCTCTAAGCCTTCCTCAATCCCAATAATTCTTAAATTTGGCCTTTTCATGATATCCAATAGTTCTTGAAGATTCTGTTCCTTATTTTTTTCCATCTTCTCTATTTGGTCAAGTTTGTTTGCAGGATTAAATATTTTTTCTTCAATATCTGATGTTCTGTCTTCCAGATGTTCTATCCTATGGTTATGTTTTCTATGGAGTTTTTAATTTGGTTTATTCTTTTCTTCATTTCACGCATTTCTGTTTGTTTTTTTTTCAATATCTCTAACACTTTATTGAAATGATCTTTTGCTTCCTGTATTTGCTCTTTTAACTTTCGTTTGGTGCGATCATTCAATGCCTGCATTTTCTCTTTCATCTCATCATTCAATGCCAACATTTGCTCTTTCATCTCATCATTTTCTTCCCTGATCATTTTAATTATGTATATTGTGAACTCCCTTTCTGTCATTGCTTCTGCCATGCTGTCATTGGATTTTATTGATATGACATCTAGATTTGCTTGGGGCAATTTCTTTCCTTTTTTTCTCATATTGTTCAAATATCAGTGGATCACTGAGATATTGCAGATTTCCTCTATTGACTTATAGTGTCCCTGAAGATTTCTAGTATATCCCCTCTTAGCCTTCAGTAGCCTGAAGTCTTGGAAGAATTTGATAATTCTGTGCTCTACAAGGAAGCTGCCTCTCTAGGTGTGGTGGCCTTCTGGTGGGGTATATTCTCTGTTGGTGGGTACAGGTGCCTCTTCTTTTTGACCAATTGTCATCCAAAGTGGAACTAGGCTGTGGACTGTGGCAAGGCCTGTTTGGGCCTGTGTCTCTTGTTTTACTGTCCTTGTGGGAAAACCTAACCCAGCATGCAAGACTCACTTGTCGGGGAGGTCTTGCTGGTCTGTTCCCCTCCTAGAGGTTCTCCTCAATGTACAGCTACCACCTGGGCCAGGCAGCCTTCTTCAGCAACATTTGCAGGGGCCTGGACCTACCTCCTTGACCTGGGAGCCTCACCCTGTGCAGAAGAGTCCCCTTAGGCTGCCCCTCCTCAGAGAAGCTGCCCACAGTCCTGGAAACTTCACTCAACCTCTCAGCTTGTCCCTGTGCAGTTCTTCCACCAAGAAGCTGACTAGGTCCTCAGACCGTGTTCTGCACCTAATTGCCTGTCTGTTCGGCTCCTCCTCTGAGCAGCCACCTGGAGCCCCATACAGTTGCTCCAAGTCCAAGCGACCTGCCACATGTCTCCTCCTCCAGGCAGCTGCCTGAGCCCCAGTGCAGTCACTCCGAGTCAAAGCAACCTGCAATGCATCCCTCCTCAGGGCAGCTGCTCAGAGTTCTGTTGTGGTCACTCTGAGTCCAAGCAACACACTGTGCACCTCCTCCTCCCAGCAACCACCCCTAACCCTGGTGCAGTCTCTCCAAGTTCAAAGGACTCACTGCACAGTTTCTCCTCCAAGCAGCCACCTGGAGTTCTGGTGCAGTTGCTCCGAGTCCAAATGACCCGCCACTCTCCTCCTCCTCCTCCAGGCAGCCCCCCCAGTGTTCAGGAGTGGTTGCTCTGCATCCAAACAACTCTCCACGTACCTCCTCCTCTGGGCAGTTGCCCAGAGCCCCAGTGAGTTGCTCTGAGTCAAAGCATTGTGCTGAGCAACCCTCCTCTACAATGCTCCCAGTTGTCTGAGTTCATTGCTCCAGCAGGGGGATGGGTGTCTCATTGGGCAACTCTACTTCACAAATTTCCCTGTGTTCCGGGACTACCGCCCCATCCCAGATGCTTCCCCAATGGGAGAGACTCACCTGGTGACTTTGAGTTGGTCCCAAGTCTCTCAATATCCTCTTCATGAATCCTGAGTCCTGGAGCAACATGAAATGCAGCCACCCTCTAGTCCACCATCTATTCACTTTTTTAAACTTTTTTTAATAAGTCCTTTTTATTTATTCATTTGGTTTTGAAACTTTATTCAGGTAATACTGATGGATGGTCAACTATACATATGTAATGTATATGTTGTTGTTTGTTGTATATATTTATTCAGGAATTCATCACCAAAATCTACATAGTGAACATGGGTGATATCACAACCAAAATATTTCTGGTGTCCCTTTGAAATTACTCCCTCCTCCCTCACCCTCCTTACAGAAGCATCCACTCACTGGATTTTAACAGTCATATAGGTCACAAAAGAGCTTGGAATTCAGACAGTTCAGGCAAATCAGTGGTCTCAAGCCCTAGTTTGCAAGGTGGATGACCTTAGAATAAGGGACTTTTTTTCTTAGGCTTAGTGTACTCATCACTAAAATCAGAATTTCTTCCATGAGGACCCAAGACTTTGAGGAGAAATAGGATCCAAATATATGAAGAACTTAAAATGGTGCTTGAAATAGTTTAGGCTGTCAATTTCTGGCTGTCACTAGTGCTATCAGATGTGCTTTGATTTGCAATCCTAAATAAACTTGGCAGTCTGCAGCTCCACCATCTAGAACTAGATTCCCTGCAATTGAGTAGACTTCAGTGTTTTCAGATTTTTAAAAGTTGTTTGACATTAACTTCTCATAATAGTGACCATTTTAATATGTGCAATTTAGTGATTTACAGTATTGTGACCTAATCTCCATCTTTATCTTGTTTCACATCATTTCATCACCACAAAGAAAACTATCTGCTCATTAACAACCACTCCATTTTATACCCTCCCAGAACCTGTCAGCCACCATTCAATTTTCTGTCTCTGGAGTATCCACATTCTGGATATCTCATATGAATTATGTTAGGCAATATGTGATATTTCTTTTCAGATTTTATTTAGTTACACTTATATTAAAAAATTTAAGTTTTAATATGTATCAGTATTTTATTCCTTTTATGGCAGTGTGATTTTCTACCACAAATGTGTATTTGTAGGTGCATATACGTAGGTAGATATGTGCACATATATGTAAACACCCCCCATGTACATGTGTAAATTTGTTTATCCTTTTATCTGTTGTTTGTCATTTGGATTCTTTTCCCCTTTTAGTGGCATAAATGGTGCTGCTATGAATATTCACGTTTGTTTGAGATTACAGCTAGGAGTGGAATTGATACATCATATGGGAAATCTATGTTGAAATTTTTAAGAAGTTATCAAATTGTTATTTCTACCTACTGCACAATTAATTCCACATTCTTACTAGCAATATAAAAGGAATTCAGTTTCTCCACATTGTTACACTTTCTGCATTTGCTATTTTACTTTTAAAAATTATACCATCTTTGTGGCAAGGTGTCTCATGTTATCTTAGTTGTAGTTGGACACAATGTGCCTGTGTGTGTGTTTCATAATTTGGGCCAAACCCATTTGCCCTCTACAACTGAGTTACATCTCCAAGCTCCTTTATTTTTTGTTTTGAGTCAGTGTCTCACTAAATTTCTCAGGTTGGCCTGGAAATTGCCATCCTACTGCCACAATTTCTGAAGAAGGTGGGATTGAGTGTGCCATACCGCCCTGCTCTTATTTTCATTTTGAATAGCATTTCTCTAATGAATAATGATGAGCACACTTTGAGGAGCTTCTTTGGTCATTTTTGTACTGACTATAGTATTTTCTGGTCAAGTCCTTTGCTCATGCTACATTTCTTTATCTATTTTTTTAGTCATAGGTGGACACAATACCTTTATTTTTATGTGGTGCTGAGGATAAAACCCAGGGCCTCACATGGGATAGGTAAGAGTTCTACCCCGAGCCAAAACCCCAGCCCCACTACTTTTGTTTTTTTATGTTATTTTTTTAACTGGGATTGAACCCAGAAATGCTTAAACATTGAGCCAAGTCCCCAGCCCTTTCTTTTAATTTTTTAAATTTTGAGCCAGGTTTTTGCTAAGTTTCTGAAAGCCTCACTAATTTGCTGATGCTGGCCTCAAACTTCCAATCACCTTCCTCAGCATTCTGAGACCCTATGATTACAGGCATATATTGAGTCAATATCTTTGTTGTTTTGAAATGCAAGGGTTCTTTATATATTCTGGATTATAAACACACAAACATAAATGCGCACACACACACACACACACACACATGTACATCCAGAAAGTCGTTCTCAAATAATTTTCCCAATGCTTAGGTTGTGTTTCTTAATAATACCATTTGGAATATGAAAACATTTAATTTTGATGAAATTCAATTTAGCTGCTGAGTAGTTTTTGTTGTATGTTAGAATTCATTGCCAATTTCAAGGTCATACAAATTTACTACCTTGTTCTGTGGTTGTGGCTCAGTGGTACAGTATTTGACATGTGTGAGGCACTGGGGTTGATTAACATCACTACATATAAATAAACAAAATGAAAATCCTTTGACTACTGAAATATTTTTAAAATATTACTGCCTTGTTTTTTCCCAAGGGATTCATACATTTTTAATTTATTTTAGTTTTACATGGAAAAAATTCCTTCATTTTATATGTTTATTTTTATATCAATCTGAAGAATGAACCCGCTGCCTCACACATGCTGGGCAAGTGCTCTATCACTGAGCTACAAACTCAACCAAGAATTTTATATATTTAAGTTTTATATTTAGGTGTGATTATTAGATTTAGTTTTCAAATGTGGTGTGAGGTGAGTCCATGTAAATCTTTTGCATGTGGATATTCATTTGTAACCATTAGTTATATTACTATCCTTTACCCTTTGTTTATGTTGTAAAAAATAAACTGGCCACTAATGCATACATTTATTTTTGAAATTCTCCAGATGTACTTTCCTATTATTAACAAATCATGTCTGGATTATGTAATGATTGTTGGGTTTCCACTCTACATCAGCTTTCCTATCCATTCAGAATTACCATATATTATTGAGAATAGTTCTTGTTTATAATCTTATCTTAAAGCTTTGTGGGATAGTATCTTATTTTGTTTTCATTTCTTTCTCTTTATTTTAATTTTTTGGGGATTTTTAAAGTTGTAAATGGACACAATACTGTTATTTTATTCTTTAATGTGGTGCTGTTAATTGAATCCAATGCCTAATGCATATGAGATAAGTGCTCTATCACTTGATGAAACCCCAGGTACATATTGGATTCTGTACAAATTGATGAATTCAGTTGGGAGAATTTCATAATCATGGAGAATTCTAACTCTCAAAAAATCAGTATCAATGGAGTAATTTTATACATGAATATATTATTTTAGTGTTGCCTTTTTTCTGATATATTTTCAGATATAATACCTTTAATTCATCAACTAAGTCAACATTAAATGAAGTGAACCCTCTAATACACATTGTTTGAATTTGTATCTGTGGTCTTCCATTGGGTTCATGTGTGACCATGAACAGTCTATAATGCTAAATTCTGATTATCTGTAAAATACAGGCAATCTCATTAACTGTATTTGAGAGGTATTATACATGAAAGAAAATGATGTAACAAATATAAAAGTGTTTATTACATATAATGACCTTTAGAAATATTGACCTTTAGAAATATTGGTCTTTATGTTTTATTTATGCATTTGACCATACATGTACCTTCTGAGGTTTTGAGGCAACTTCTATTGTTCCCTCAAAAATTTCCCATAATATTAGAACACTATATGAATACCTGTAGCAAGATCTTTGGTGATTTTTAATTTTTCTCAAATCCATTCACTATCCACCATATATCCCTGCTATTAACATCACTACAATAACTGTCCTAAGTGAGTCAAATGCAGTTATCAACTCTTAGTAAGAAATATCCTAATGATTTTTACTAAGTTATCTGGAATTGGGATAGGAATTAATGTCACAGTTAAACTACATTCAGAGTCATTGAATCATAAGGTTTTCACTAAATAAAAATTGTTTTTCCCAAGCCTGAAAAATGGACCTTCAAAAAAATCCTTATTTTCATGTCATGTAGTATACAATTTTCTTGTTCAGAATCCCAAACTTAAACCTGCTACAGAAAATTTAATAGTGATCTACTGATGAAATATTTCCTAACACATGTTGTGCATTAACTCAAATGTCTAAAATCATGGGTATATATTTTACAACTATTTACAGACACGTTAAAAACAACAGTCAACAGAAAATGACGTTTGAGACTAAATCATTTCCAAATGTTTAGAAGATGTAAATCTATATGACATAATATGAAGAGAAATGAGAAAACTTACATATTTCTGAACATGGGATGCCCTTTAAAAATCCACAGTGATGTAAATACTTGGTTAAAACATTGAACTGTTGATTTTTTTTAAGTTTTAAATTGAAGATACTATTTGTATTTGGATATGGAACCCAGCATTATCATTCAACATGTGTACTCAGTGTGTAGTGATCAAATTAGGGTAATTTTCATCTTGTCAAATATTATAATTTTTATGTTGACACAAACAAAGTCAACTGTGGTTATTTTTAATTGTATGAGAATAATTATAGACTGAAATCACCCTATTGTGCTATAAAACCTGAGTTGCTTTTAACTTTTAACTGTTTTTGATACTCGTTATTCACTGTCTGTTTCATTCCCCTTTTTTAAGATCTCAGAATATTTTCTGTTTTGGGGTTCTCTGTGATCAACATTTTCAGGTTCAACACATGAATGCCATCATCGAGTATTTGTGGAAAATGAAAACTCTCTACCACCACTAGGATAAGACAATCATTTCACAAGTAATGATCAGGTAAAATAACACAATATTCTTCATTCCCTCATTCAGTGTTTTGGTGTCATCTTCAATAATAATCCAGAAAGATTAACAGAAAAATATAAATCAAATTTCCATATGTGTCCAGGATTTTTGAGGCACATTTGAGCACTAGGATGCAGTTTCATGATATCCAAGAACAAATAAATGGCATATGCCCTTTCTTAAAAATATATTTTATGTATTTTAAAAATTATAATGTGTATTTTATAATATAAATTATGTGGATCCATATTAGCATGTAATAAATAATCTTTGAAGATTTTATTAGGTCAGGTAAAGTGGCACATTAGTAATGAAAATTTCTGAGGATTCTCAGAGAGCAGTATTGCTTATTCAAAGTCAGCCTCCATAATTTAGCAAGGCCCTGAGCAACTTATAGGATCCCTGTCTCAAAATAAATAAAATAAAATAAAATAAAAAGACCTGGGTGTGTGATTCTGTGGTTGAGCACCTTGGTGTCAATCCATCATATCAAAAAAATAAGAAAAGATGTGTAGGAACGGCAGTTGATGTGTGTAGGTAGGACTTTCTGAAGTGTGTAGGGAGATACCTTGGTGGCGTGTAGGAAGGTATCTCTGAGGTGTCAAGAGAGCATTCCCTGAGGTTTGTAGTGAGGATATAAACAGTTATATAGAATGTGCCATGTGAAGTGTATAGGAGGGCTAAATGAGATGTGTAGGAGGTCTCCTTAATGTGAGTATGAGTGTTTCCTAAGGGAAGTAAGTAGGGATATTTGAGATATATATGGAAGATCTGTATTTTGAATAGAAAAGGCACTATTAGGTGTAGTGAGAGTTCTCAGAGGTAAGTAATAGTGCACTCTGTGGTATTTAGTGAGGGCTTGCAAAGGAGTAGAGTGAGGACTCAAGATTGTAGTGACATCTTTCTAAGTTGGTTAATGACTGCTTTTGTAGTGATTAGTAATCCCTGAGATGTATATGAAGTGCACACTTAGTTGAGAGGAGGGATATCTTAGTTATTTAGGGAAAGGCATCTGAGATGAGTAGTGAGTTCTGTATGATATGTGTAAAAGTATACAATGAGGTGTGTGAAATGGCTCCTTGGTGTCTGTGGGAAGAGCACCTTAGGTAATTAAGTATGACTCACTGAGGTATGGTGGAAAAAAGATTGAGATGAGTAGAGAGGGCTCAGTAAGTTGTGTATGAAGGGATTTCTGAGGTGAGTAGTGAGAGTCTTACAAAAAACTGTGTCTTAGATTGAGTGATTTCAATGTTTGCTCAGTTGATGTTTTTTATAATATTGGGTCCAGAAATAAATCAGAATAAAGACAGCACTGAATTATGACTATGCAGGAAAATGGTCTTGTTTCTTGTTTCCTAGGAAATACAAGCTGGAGTATTTTATAGTTAGAGATGAATATTATGCTATATGCAGGATATTTTGAAGTGACTCAGCAAAAAAAAGGTGGAGGTGGGGCTATGTTTGTGTAGCCATACAGCATATGTGGCAATGTTAATAACTGGTACATAGGGGTAAAGGGAATTGGCATTCATTGTATTGTTGTTACTATTTTTATGAAAGCTGGATAATTTTCACAATAAATGGATAGGAGAAAAGAAAAAAAGACAGCACTGAAATAATATGCTAATGTGTAACATCAACTCCATTGATTTCAGTTCTTGTAAGGTTGGAATTTGCTCCCATCAGTGCAATGTTTCATTTGAATATAACAAAAATTAAAGTTTTCAACATTAAACAGATGAGATTAAGATGAGAAAGACAAGTAAGATGTTACCCCACAAAAAACTCATGATGAGCTTAAATTCAAGAATCATTTTCAATAATATATAGTAGTTCTGAATGGATAGGAAAACTGATGTACAGTGGGACCACCACAATTATTACATAATCTGGATATGATTTTATAACCATAGGAAAATGGCACCTGGAGGGTGTCAAAGAGACTTGTGTACTAAAATGGGAAAAGCTTCTGTATATTTTCCAGATGATAATTTTTTAGCCCTAGATTCATGAAGGTGATACTATTTGAAATAAAATGTTTTCCTTCATTTTCTCCTAAGATATATACTTTATTATTTATTGCCCAAAATATAAAAAGACCAATCAAGTATATGATTTTCTTAGCCTAAGAAATGAATTTTTCCCTGAAATTGTCCTTGGGATATAAGCCAACACCATCCTTCTTCTTTTTCACACCTAGAAGGGATGTATCACCATTCTTGCCAACTATCAGAACAAAAAGGAGTAAAAAAATATTGAAACAAATTAAAAGATACAAGGAGCAGTGGGAGGAGACTAGAGAGGACAGGGTTACAGAGGAGATTTTAGTGGACTTTTAACATGGGTAAAGTTTGAACCACATAATAAGCATGCATATTCAAAGTATAGAGTTAAATCAAAAAGATAAAAAAATCAAGACTGACAGAGAGCTGAGATTGACCACACCA
Source organism: Sciurus carolinensis (assembly GCF_902686445.1). Taxonomy (NCBI): domain Eukaryota; kingdom Metazoa; phylum Chordata; class Mammalia; order Rodentia; family Sciuridae; genus Sciurus; species Sciurus carolinensis. The sequence continues at coordinate 121,163 of NW_025920327.1, forward strand.
GTATGAATCATACTATTCTCCACCTAAAAAAATTCTTAACATTGCATGAGGTACAGGATCTTGTGTTTAATGTACATACATTTTTAAACTAGGGTAGCAATGCTGTTGGTGGGGAAACAGTGATGGTAAAACCTCAACAATAAATGGAACCAGGATATATTATCATTTTCTACTGTCAGCACAGCAAAAAGCCATATGGATTTTGTACTTTCTCCATTAAACTGGAGACCTCAATTTCAAAGACTATTTCTCAATCCAAGTGACCAACCTGATGAGTACACTATCCTACTAAAAATAGTGTTCTTTGGGTAATATTCTTTGACAGTTTAATACCAAGTTCATAGAGAGGACTTGACAGTTACTTCCAGGTCCTACTTTCAGAAACTTTTTTGTGAACACATGAGGCAAAATGTTCAGTCTTAGATCTTTGTTAGAGTAGAGATTTTAATGTCTTGGTGGTTTTGTATGAACTTGGGCAAAACCAACATTTTCCATGTTCATCCACTGTCAACTTATTTCCTCCATCTCCCATGTGGGCTCAATATATGACTTCCATATTTGTGGACAATTCTGACTGCAGTTCTTGAGAATGGGGCAAGTTTGATCCACTCAACTATTTTGGTGACCATTTCCATGGTCTTAATCACTCAGCTGCCAAGGTCCTAAAGTCCCTGTAAGTGTGGGATGACAATCTCTCAGCTCTCACACACAGTTGTGAAGTCCAAGTGAGTGACACTACAGCAACCCCATCAGAAAAGAAGAAAGACTGTCTAGTGAGGATAACTTGATGGCACACATGTCTTCAAGGATGCAGGAAGTAAATAGGAAGATGCACTGAGATCTAGGCTTCAGGCACGTACATGATACCATTAGCAAAGAAAGGGCATCACTTTTTACTATGGTCTGAATATTTATGTGCTTCCAAAACTTGTATGTTGAAATCATAAGCCCCCAAGGTGACAATAGGAAGTGAGGACTTGGAGGATATTAGGTCTTTGGGGTAGAGTCTCATTGATAGAATTATTTTGTTTTAATAAAAGACATCCCCTCAGTTCCCTTATTCTGAAGGAGGGAAGGAACTGAGTCCTGTGGTTATCACATGGAGGATGTTGAGATTGCAACTTCAGGTGAACTCCCTTCTCTCAGACACAATACTGTCATGGAAATATGCACCACAGAGACAGGTTAGTAGTCAAAGCAGACAAGGAAGAATACTCTAGAATTGGCCAGGCTACATAGTGTGTGTGAAAGCAATCAGAGTCATAGATTGGAGGGCACTACATGCTTCAGGTAAGACATTCTCCTCCCTGGGTCTCCATTTTCTGGCTCACACAATAGCAAGCTGAACGTGAATATGGGAGGTCCTCTGTGCTAGCAGGTGATATTCCCAGGAAATAGCATCTACACATCTCTTCACAACTGCATTTATTCTAGTCAATCATAAAGAAGAATGAAATTATGTCATTTGTGAGAAATGAATGAAACTGGAGAACATCATGCTAAGTGAATTAAGCCAGAATCAGAGACAAAAGTCAAATGTTTTCTCTCATATATGAAAACAAGAATGAAAACTGAAATTGAAAATAATATATATAGGGGATTTCACCAAAATAGAAGGTCAACAGTACAGTACAGACTCATGGGGAAGAAGAAGAGGGGAAAGTGAGGCACTGAGGAATGCGATTGATCAAAAGATGTTCTGCACATATATAAATATGTCATAGTGGATAAATTATTTAAATAATTATGACACACTAATAAAAATATATTTTTGATACTAAAGATTGAACCCAGGGATTTTCTCCACTGTGACACATCTCCAGTCCCCACTTTTTTCAAGGAGATACTCACACTCTTTAAAAAGTTAACCTTTATTTTATTTCATTTTTCTGTTGTTTTGAAGATTGAACCTAGTGTCTGACCCATGCTAGGCAACCACTCTACTACTAAGTTGTAACCCAACTCCTTCTCAGTCCATTTTTCTATTTTATTTATAGGCAGGGTCTTACTAACTTGCTCGGAGTCTTGCCAAGTTTCTGAGGCTGGCTTTGAATCAGGGGTTCTCCTACCTCAGTCTCCTGACCACTGAAATTTCAAGTGTTCATCACTGTGCCCAGCTAAAAATATATTTTTTTAAAAAGTCATGTGAAATACAAAATCCCAGACAGAATGTAACTTTGGTTGAAATCTACCATACCTTTAATAAATAACAAATGTCACTGCTTCTTCAATTACTCTATAAAACAGAAAAGGAAGGAAAGTGCTTCAAAATTCATATGGTGAAGCTGGAATTATGCTGATGCCAAAACCAGGTAATCACAGGTCAACAAAAGCAAACTACAGACCCACATGCCTGATAACACAGTTGAAAAAAATTTAATAGAATATTAGCAAATCATATACAAAAGCACACTAAGAAGACTGTAGATCATGACTGAGTTGGTTTCATTCCAGTGTGTAAGAATGGTTCTACATATTCAAGTAAATAAATATAATTCTCCATATAAGTAGAATTAAAAACAAAATCACATGATCATATCAATAGAGCCAGAGTAAGTCTTCATAAAATATAGTGGCAATTTCTGATATAATCCTCAAAAAACTAGGCTTAATAGAATTTACCCTAACATAAAAAAACTATATAGGACAAACTAAAATCCAATATCATATGAAGCATGGAAAAGTTAAAATCATTTCCTCCAAATTAGGGATAAGAAAATGATGTCTACTGTCTCCACTCCTATTTGATATAGAACATGAAATTTTAGCTATAGCAACCAGGCAAAAGAAGGAAATAAAGGAGATATCAAAAGGGAAGATGTCAAATTATAACTGCATATTATATAATCCTCTGCATAGAAGAATGAATATGTTCCAATAGAAGATCTCTATAAGTGATATATAAATTCAATCATGGAACAGGGCAGAAGATCAACATGAAAAAATCAATAGCTTTTCTAGATATCAATAAGTGAATACACTAGAAAAAATAACAGAAAAATAATCCCATTTAAAATAGCTTCCAAAATTCTCTAAGAATAAATCAGGTCAAAGAGGAGAACAAGCTCTATAATCAAATTTATACAACACCAAATGTAGAAGACTCTAAAATATGGAATGAACTTCAATGTTCTTGAATAGGCAGGGTTATTATTGGTAAAATGGCTGTATTATCAAAAGCAATATGCAGAATCAATGTGAACCCATCAAGATACTATTATCATTCTTCAAAGACCTAGAAAAAATAGTACTAAAGTTCACATGGAAGAATAAAAGATCTAGAGTACCTAAACCCATAGAGAAGTGAGTGCAATGCTGGAGGTATCATGATGACTTATGTCATATTATACTACAGAGCTCTAGTAAAAACCCATCTTGGTATTGACATCAAAATGAACACAAAGATCAATGCAGTAGAATAGAAGGCACAGATAAAAATGCACTGGCTTACATTCATTTAATCTTGGGTGACAATGCCAAAAACATACACTGGAGAAAAGGTAGCCTTTTACCACTGGTGCTAGAAAAGGTGGGTGTCCATATTTAGAAGAGTTAAACTTTACCCCTATTTCTGATGCTGCATGCAAAAGTAAACTCAAAGTGAATCAAAGATATAGGAATTATATCAGAAACACTACAGCTGCTAGAAAAATTATGGAATCCACACTCCAAAAGATTGCACACGCACCAACTTTCTTAGAAAGGTTGATAAAGGTCAAGAAATAAAACCCACAATCAGTGATGGAATGACTACAATTTAAAAAGTCTCTGCACAGCAGTAAAGTAAAATGAAGCAAAAAAGAACAATGAAGACCCTGTTAAAAACAGCATAGAGAATTGGAGAAAAATTTTCCAGCTACTCTCCCAGCAGATGATAATATCTAGAAGTTATTTTGAACTAAAAGTAATGAACAGAATCCCCTCACAAATAACCCAATTGGTAAATGAGACAATGAACTAAATAGACATTTCTAAATTTTTTAAATAAAAAAGAAATACAAATGGTACACAATTACATAAAATTTCACCTTCTTCGGAACTTAGGGAAATTCAAATCAAAACTCCACTTATTCTTTATTTCCAATTACTATGTCAAACATCATTAATATAAGTAATAATTAATCAGTGCTGACATAGATGCAGATAAAGGACATCACACACTATTGGTTGTAATGTCAATTAGAACAAACTATACAAAAGATTCTCAAAATTATGAAATTAACATATGACCCATCAATATCCCTTCTGGTATTTATCCAAATATCTAAAGTCAGCACACTATTGCAATACATGCATAATATTTTTTAACACAGAAATTTACATTAACCTAGTTATGATATCAGACAAATGTGTTTAGCAACAGGTGAACAGATAAGAAAATATGTATAAACAAATTTTACAGTCATGAATAATAAAATTATATCATTTGAAGGAAATGATGGAACTGGAGAATGTCATATTAAGTGAATTAGCTAGATTCAGAAAGACAACAATCAAATATGTGCTCTCATAGATGGAAGACAGAAATTTAAAAAAAAATTAAAGGATTTTACACAAGGAGAAGGGAGAAATGTAGAGTAGCAAAAGTGGGTGGGGAAGGAGGAGGAGAAAAAAATGGAAAGTAGTTGGAATTCAAATTGGCCAAGTTATTTTATGGGCATATAATTAATATACCACAATGAATCATACATGAGTAATTATTATGTGCCAATTACACATTTTAAAAAATAATGGAAAACAAATAGCTAAAGACCATAGAGATACTGATTCCACCTATGTCTTATTGGCCAGAACATAATCATGGCTATTCCTAATTGCAAAGGTGGGAAAAGTTGGTTTTAAAGTCATACAAAAAAACAGAATCTAATTTTATTCACAGGAACTGATATTGCATCATCATATTTGTGCCTTCAAAAATAACTTCTTCATTTATTCACTTAGAGACATGTCTTCAAAGTGTGAGTGCTGGGACAGGCATGGAGCTGCTGCTGGGTGTCTACCAGTGAAGAAAAAACAGGCCAGTTCTCTCAGGCTTAGGGATCACTCACTGTACACAGGTACCTACTATCTATGACTTCATTTAATTCCCACATGAGCATTGGGATGTAATTGGCATTAGCCCTATCTTATAGATGAGTAAACAGAGGCTCTGAGAGATTAAAAATCTATTCCATAAATATATAAAAAGCCAGAATTCAAATGCATCCTGATCCATTCCATACCTTGGTTCTTTAAAATTTGTTCTGCACTAGTCAATACATGTGAGAATATTCCTGAAAGTCTTTATATATCTAGTATCTGATACCTAATCCCTAGCGTTTATTACTTAACTGTTGGAACTCCAGACCTAATATCAGTGTTTTAGTGTTTAATACTGACAAGTGGAGATGGAGTCAATTTTTGTGTGTTAAAAATCAGGGAAACATCAATAAAGAAATTGAACTCACTTTTCCAAAGTCATATGACAAGTCCACAATAGAACAATGGTGTGCACCTACACCTCACTACATCTCCAAAAAGCTCTTTGAGTTTCCACAAAAAAACACTAACCAAAGTTGGGAGTACACTGGACAACACTCTTCCATGGCTTACCTTTGAAAATTTCCATGGAGTGAGAGGGACAGGATTCCAGGAAGCACCTTGGTGATCAATGGGCCATGTCATGTCAGGGAGTATGATAGAGTCCAGGTGCAAAAAGGCAGATGTGTGACTGGGCCTGGATGGAGGGTGCATGTAGAGATGAACTTTCTACAGCACATGAAACCCTGGTCTTCCTGCTTCCTAGATGAGTCTGGCCTAATTGTGCTTATGCTGGAATGCCTGTTCAAGTATTTATGGTCTTCTCCTATTTTATATCTCCCTCTCATATAACCTTGGAAGTCTCATGTTTTGGCATTTGTTGTTAAATTTCTTTTGCACTCCCCCAGATCCAAACATGTGGATTTATCCAGTACAGGTTACAGTATTCAATATATTTATTTAAATTTAACTCAATTTTCCAATTATCTTTAGAAATAATTCATTTTCATTTGTTAGCATACCTGCTTTAGTTCTTCACATATCAATAATGGTTGTGATAAATAAGTAACTTCTGATTTTATCACCTGGAACATCAATGGATCTGCTTGAAATGATTATACCTTGGTTTGACTCTGGGTGATAGGCCTCCACTTTTTCTTTAATACTTTTTATAACTTTATATATAGTAAATGAAAAACTTGACCTAATTTTATATGGTTTCTCTCAGAGAAAGTGCAGGCTTCCACTCTACCTCTATTAGTGTGATGAGGCCTAATCTTGCAGATACCTTTGAGTGGACTCGGAGCTTTGTCTTTGCTTCAAATCTATGTTCAATCTGCCTGTGATCTCTTCAACCAGTGACCTTGAGCTCTGCCTCTATTTTTAATTTTATTTCTGATTGATTTTAATGTCTTACTCAGAGCTTGAAACTAAACACTGTCAATTTGAAACTGATGACTTATTGACCCAAGAGTATCCAAAATCAGTGCTGCACGTGAGAACAAACTAGGGAAGAGGGGCCCATCATACACTGTAAGAGAACCCTGAGAGGCTGGAAACCATGGGTGTACAAGGAATTCCTCACCCCAAAGTAGAGGCATTGTAATTCTGGAATGTTTGGACTAATTTGATTGTAAGGTTAGAATGAGACTAACTGGAGTTTTCAAAATGATGGAGACATTATTCCAATCAAGATCTCTTTTCAGATGTATTCAGGGAACTCAGAGAAAATTTTGGAGCCCAACTCTCCCTAGACAGCTTTTATCCAACAGGGAATAAAGTAAAATTAAGAGACAGAGGACATATTCAACTAGGGAAGTCACAGTTCTGTCTTCACTAGTGGGATCTTGTTACTGTTCTACAGATATTAAAATCACAGACCTGAAGAGATAGAACTTAAAGACATCTTTTCCTTAAAACTTACAGTTGTTTGAGCTCTCCTTAGCTGCACAGATCCCTTCCCTGCCTCAGACTTCTGAGTGTCTGCATGTCCTCAGATATATAATAACTGTGTCTTTGGTTCAAGAAAGACTGTGAAAGGAGAAAATTTGAGCCCTACTAGTGTGGCTTCTGGTATGTGAATAGGATATGTTAGATCCAACAGTACTACTCAGCACAGAGGACTGTGTTGTGTATGGCAAAATGAAGATATTTTCTTCTAAGAATATTTGCTTCTTTAATTTAGATTGCCTTAAAGTTATTAATTTTTTTTGATAGGGAATATCAAGTAATTTTTTCTTTACATTTATTTTTATTTCATGAGTTCTAGTGACACAAACTACATACAATATGTCATCTAGAGATAGTAAACATTGTATATTTGTATACATAGCATCAGTGAAACCATAAGTTTTAAATTAGAATATTTATTAATTATAATTTTTCTACCATCATCTTAATTCAAACAGAAATTTTATTGATGTAAGGAACTCCTATAATTAGAATAACTAAATTTTTAAATCTTTAGAAGGAAATGAGGTTTTGTGTTCCAAACCTCATTTCACAAATGGGCATCTCACTTTGCTATAAACTACTTATATGTATTTTTTCATGTAGTCTTTGAATCCAATTTAATTTCATCAATTAAAAATTTCTTACCCTGTACTCTATTAGTTAGGAAATGGCAAATGAGAGAATTATGATGCTAAGGTTTTGAAATACATTAAATATTTTAAAACACCAAATGAGTATCTTGGTAGTTCTCCATTTTTGTTTCCAAAACACCCAGGAATGAAATTCACAATATTTTGGAGGAAGAATATTTATCTTCCTTAGTCCCTTATGTTTAGTCATTAAAAACATACCCTTTTACATTTCTGACACATTGAAAATGTCTGAATCTAATTTTTTTTGAGGAACATTTAGGTCATATCCTGCCTAACTACTGCTATCTAACTTTAAGATTTTTTTCCCAAATTTGATTTTTTATGTCTTTTCCATCAATTTGTAAATATCAGTCTACATCATTGACTTGTCACTAAGACATGAAGAACAAAATGATACAGAAAAACCAAGCTTGTTGAAAAAGATATCATTACTTGAATCTTTTATCAGTAAATCAATCAGAGAGATGAACTCTCCTGCAGGACTGCTTGGGTTTCCCAGAATTGACAGCTTGTGGGTCTGTAAAGAAGCACCTCTGGGGCTTCTTATTTCTTTAGATAATGCCTTCTCTTCTAGTGACTTTTCTCAGACATTTACAATAGTGATAATATAAATATCATAGCTCTTAGTGTAAATCATAAGCTGTACTTTTTTTGTGGTGCTGGGGATTTGAACTCAGGGCCTTGTGTTTGTGAGGCAAGCACTATACCAACTGAGCTATCTCCCCAGCCCCCCATAAGCTGTACTTTGTATCTGACAACTTACAAAAGTAACCAATTATTATAACCTCTATTTCTCACAAATAGGTGGCATTCATTTTCCAGAAATTGTCCAGGGTTTTGCTGGAGTTCATGCCTTTTAAAACAAATTTGCTCACAGGACTAACATGGGTTGGATGATGTTTTTGCCTTCTCTGAGGTGCCTTTTATTTCTCCTCATGTTTTTCATACATTTTCAGCCCAAGTAATTTCCCAAGGTAGAAAGTGCTGCCTACATGAACCTCAGTCCCAATCCCACTTGCTTGAAGCAGGAGCAATCATGCCTGCCTCATCCCCATTGTCTGTTTTTACCTTAATGAAAAGAAGGGGAGGATGAGATGATTGGCATCAGTGGTGAAGGTGATCTGTGTGATAAACACAACCTATAGCATATGCATCTACACATTTATAGCTAAGTGGTGAGTAAATAATATGTTTTGTGTATCACCTCATCCCAAAAGAGATGCAGGATGATGTTCATGCTGCAGAAGAGAAAACAGATGTGTGCTATTTTCACAACTTCACCCTGAGTTCTGCCCATCCACAAGGTCTTATGACCCTGATACTTGGAACTGAGCCTGCAGAGGAATTTCCTCCTGTAATTCTACTTCTGTCCAGTTTTCTAGCTCAACTCCACTGCCTGAGCAGTTCTCACTAGTATGGAAAATCATGTGTGATCATGTATGAATCATACAGCTATCCATGGTTTTGGTGATTGTAGGATGGCATACTGCCATCATGAGTCTCTCCTTGATCCAGATATTAGAGGGAGTATCCTCCAGTCTTTGCTATGAGCTACAACAAATAAAAATTCTGAAATTTCTGGATGTTTCTTTTTTCATGTGTGATGACTTATTTATCTACTCACTTAAACTTTCCTTCCTCTTACCAGATGTGGATTAATCAAATGTTACCTATTTCAGAACTTCATGTTATATTCAATGTGTCTTCTAATCCTTACACACAGAATGTTAAGTCTGTGGGAAGCTGCATTTCTCCAGTGCATTAAGTATCATATCAGTGACTAGTACAAGAGAGCATCCAGGTAAGAATTTGTCAGCATAACTCCTAAGACCCTTATTTGGAGAGTGTTTCTAAGATAACCTGACTGATGGCAGAGAACTTTTGTTCTTTCCCCTGATCTCTTAGAGTGTACTATGTCAGTCTTCAGTGTGATGGATCACATCTGGGAAGGGACATAACACAGGATTAGCTCATTTATTTGAATGCTTTTGATTCCCCAGATGCATTCTATCAATGGTATGTCATCATGGGCATTATTAGATATCTTTCCTTACAATTTCAGTATAATTTTCTTATGTTATTTTAGTAAATATATATACAAGTGTATATATATATATATATATATGTGTGTATATATATATATATATATTATACTGTGCCACATGTACTGATATGAATGTGTTTTAAATTTGAAGAGAGCAGAATGACTAGAAATATATTTTTCTGGGTTAACTGCTGGCACTACTTGGAAAATAATAGTTGTTCTTAGGATTGCATCATATTGTGTCTCTTTCTTTTGTGCTTACTTCAGGAAAGAATATAATTTTTTTCTGTTACTTGTACAGAAATTCACTTTCAGAAGATTATTTTCCACTGGGTTTAAGCAATGAACAAACAAATCCATGAATTCCTGAATATTTTTGCAAATACATGGTACTTCACACATCTGCTTTTTATTAATCCTCTTGGTAGGACTACAGATTCCTCGGTCACACTGAACTTAATGTCATCCAATGGACTTGAAGTGTAGATTAAAATATGTTATTCAATGAGTGTAAGAATGCTTCATTTTTATAAGGCAGAAATGTTGAAAACAAATTAGAGATATTGTATGTCACAGAAATGATGTTATAGAATGCAACTTTTTGTTTTGTTTCATAATACAACTTTTTTGAGAGAGGGCAATTTATAAATTCCTTTATTTATTTATTGGTACCAGGGATTGAACTCATGGTTAGGGTTAACCATGAGTCACATACCCAAGTTTTTCTCTTTTTTTTTTCATTTTCTGAGGCAGTGTCCTGCTAAGTTGCCTAGACTTTTGCTAAGTTCTTGAGACTAGTTTTTAACTTGTGATCCTACTGTCTTAGTATCCAATGCCTGGGTTAAAATGATTTCTATAAGTCAAATATTACATGCTAATATTCATCCATTTAAAATTATACTTTAGGAAATGCCTATAATCATTTGACTTATGTGAAATGAATTTATAACAAAGAGCAAATGGCATTTATATGTTCAGTGATGTCATAAAAAAAAGAGATAAAAGTACCAGTGATCAAATGTGATCCATATAACTTGGACATAAATGGATATTTGATCTATATATTTCTAAACTTTTTCTTGGATTTGTCCTGGCAGACACACCCAAAACACAGAATGAGTGAATGGAGGAAACTGTGTCATTATACTGCATCATTGCGGGGGCATCTGGAATTCCATCCAGTGCTTGACAAAAATCTCTGGGGGATGTTTACAAAGGCTAATCCTAAAAGGAATTGCCAGATGTTTTGCTCTGGAGCCTGGTGTTTTTCCTGCTGTGTTTTACTGATAATATATTACTCATTTCAGTCTGAACGGATTGCTTAATGGGATGAGTGGAATACAATAAAAATTCCAGAAAATATTGACTACAATGTAAAAAACAATGGGTCTTTACCACGAACAAAGTCAAAAATAATTTTGCGACCTTGCAATGAGTCCCTGAAAGCCTCTGGAGAAAATAGATATAGATCTGCCTTTGTCTCCAACAGGTTGGTTAAATTCTAATGATGGTTTTGTTTATGTGTGGTGGTGAGGTAAGAGAATAAGGTTTCACAACATTCCTTCCTTCCTACAAAGAATAGTCACCCCTATAATAAATGTTGGTATACAATAACCATTGTGACCACTGCCCTCCTGTAACCCTTAACTCAGCAATTTAGATATTAACCAGATGGACTTAGTAGAGATGGTCACATGAGATTACTTGTCTATTGCTTTAACTGTGAGAATAATAATAATAGTCTTAGGTCACATAGAGTTTAGATATTAAAGAAATAAACATTATATTAGCTCATTGACATAGTTAGATATTATTAAAACAATTTTGATTAGGTAAGGATAATCTGTAAGGTGGCTGTTTTCTGCCTATGCTTTGGAAACTTCTTTAATATTAACCACAAGACTGCCATTATAGCCTGAAGAAAAATGTATATAAACCCAACCTTCCTCAGAATAAAGTGGGAGTGATTGCACCAGAACCAGAGTCTGTGCCTTTTATTCTCCATCCATCGCTGATGCTGTCTCCCCACACCCGGTTACCTGAGTGGAAACCATGGACTCCTGCTAGGGCTGGACCCCGGCAAGTGGCACCCAACGTGGGGCACTCTGGTAAACCCCCCATTTATTAATATTAATTTCTTTCTTTTTTGAGACAGCTAGGATCCTGCCTGGGGTGCTTCATTCCCCTCAGTAGGGAAGGCCAAGAAAGGAGAGTTAGGGATAGACAGAACAGTTACCATGGGAGGTAGTGAAAGCAAAGAAAGGGCATTATTTATTGATATTGCTAAGCACTTATTAACTAAAAGAGGAACACATGTAGGAACATCTCAATTAAAAATATTTTTTCATTTTGTGCAAGAATGTGCCCCTTGGTTTCCTGAACAAAGTACTTTAGATGTTAAAACCTGGAAAAAGGTAGGCGATACTATGCATGCACATCATAGATTATATGGCAATGAAAGAGTCCCTGCCAATGCTTTTGCGTTGTGGAATCTTTTTAGGGACTGTTTAGACCCTAGACATGAAAGTGAGCAGCTAAGTAAAAGGGTAAGATCACCGGATGAAATGTCAGAAAAGGAGCCTTTGCTGACAGCCTAGGTTAAAAATTATACAGAGGAAACTCAGAGTGAAACTGAAAATGAATCAGATGATGATGAAGATGGGAAAAAAGAGAAAGGTCTGCCTGATCACCTCTCCCCATCTGATGAGGAGGACTTGGGAAGAGCCTCTTTCAGATATCATAATGAGGATCCACCTTTGGTGGCTCCTGTTTTGCCTGCCCTTCCTAAACCCTCAGATAAAGTAAAAAGTAAGGTCCAAAAGGTAAGATTTCTAGGTGCTGTTAGTGAGGCACAAAAACAGGGAGATGTTAGTATTTGTTGCCCTATAGTATGGGCTATAGATCTGGGAGGAGAGGCTCATTGGGAGCCTCTCTCTTTTAAAATGTTAAAAGAACTAAAAGAGCTGTAAAAGATTTAGAACCTACTTCCCCTTATACTCTGCAGCTAGTGGAGAATGTGAGCTCACAGTGGCTGATGCCTTTTGATTGGCAACAAACCGCAAAGTCATGTTTAACACCAGGGCAATATTTACTTTGGAAGACAGAATATGAAGAATTAACAAAAGCCTTTGTACAGTCACAGATGGACAGAAGAAATAGAATAACCTTAGGACAGTTAACTGGAACAGGGGTTGGTTTACACCTGAAGAACAAAGTAAACTTCCTAGAAAGGTTTTAGAGGAAATTTCTAAATGTGCTCAGTTGGCATAGAGGCGATTGCCTTCTGCTGATGCTCCTACAACCTTTCTTAGTAATATTAAACAAGGTAGCCTGGAACCCTATGATAACTTCTTAGCAAAATTAGAGGAAAATATTTCTAAAATCATTACTAATTAAGAAGTGGCTGAAATATTACTGAAGCAATTGGCTTTTGAAAATGCAAATCCTACATGCCAGACCTTATTAAGACCAATTAGAAGAACTGGCTCTCTTTCAGACTATATTAAAACCTGTATGGACAGTAGCCCAGCTCATATTCAAGGAAAGGGTATGGCTGCTGCCTTACAAGAAAAACTTATTCACAATATCATAAAGGTATTAATCAAAATGTTAATGCTCCTAGGCCTGCTGGTCGCCCCGGCAGGCCTCAAGGTAATTGTTTTTCTTGTGGACAACTTGGGCATTTTGCTAAGGATTGTTCTAGTCCTAAGAATCCAATTTTGCCAGCTCCAGTGGCCCCTCAGAATACTGCTGGGGGAACTGGAACTCCTCCTAAAACAATTTGTCCTAAATGTCAAAAAGTATTTCATTGGGTTCGTGAATGTAGATCCAGATTTCATAAAGATGGTCATTTGCTTAATGGACTAGGACAAGGAGGTTCAAACATGCCTCCTATAAAACAGTCAAGGCAAAATTATCCAGGATTTGAAGCCAATGAATCTTATACAAAAAATGAGATGAGGGACCTTAACCAGGCCCCTCTAAACAATTGGGGATACCCCAATCCATTTGTAGGACAATAATTAATGACCTGGCCAGAGGAACCCCAGGAAGTGCAGAATTAGATCTGCATCCTCTCAGCATTTAATTATTACTCCAGAATCAGAGTTTACTTTAATCCCTACAGGCACATTTGGCCCTTTGCCTGAGGGACATATGGGCCTAATAATAGGAAGAAGTTCTATAGCAAAAGCAGGAATCCAGGTAAAACCTGGTGTAGTAGATTCAGATTATTTAGGAGAAATAAAAATTATGGTCTATCCCCCATATAAGACAGTACAGATTTTCCCTCAACAGAGAATTGCTCAGTTATTGTTAATACCCTATCTTAAGCTTCCAAATCAAGTACTTGCCCCAGAAAGGAAAGAGGACTTTGGATCAACTAATACTGTGGCCTGGATACAAAAAAATTCAGAACAAAGACCTATGAAAGCTAAAGAAATAAATGGCAAAAGATTTAAAGGACTGCTAGACACAGGAGCAGATGTAACTTGTATTGCAGCTCATGATTGGCCTCCTAGCTGGCCAACTACTAAATCCCCTTCTACTTTGGTGGGGCTAGGATTAGCCTCCAATGTGGCAAAAAGCTCTGTTGTGTTACATTGGAGAGATAAAGAAAAAACTGGAACTTTTCAACCATATGTTATTCCTTCTCTCCTCTTTACTTTTTGGGGAAGAGATTTAATGGAATAACTTATTACTTTAACTGATGAACAGGAGGAAAGTACACATTTTTTATGGGGGCCTCTGTTACCAGGCAGGCTGACCCAATTATCTGGAATGACAACCAACCAGTATGGGAGGAACAGTGGCCCTTATCAAAAGAAAAACTCAAAGCAGCCACAAAATTAGTACAGGAACAATTATGGTTAGGATATATAGAGCCATCTAATGGACCATGGAATACACTTATATTTGTTATAAAGAAAAAATCAGGAAAATGGAGATTACTGCAGGTTCTAAGAGCAGTTAATAATACAATGGAGACTATGGGGCCACTTCAACCTGGCCTCCCTTCTCCTGTGGCTGTCCCTAAAGGCTATCATATTATAGTCCTTGATTTACAAGATTGCTTCTTTACTATTCCTTTAACTAGACTAGATAGTTGGCGTTTTGCTTTTAGTTTACCATCGCCTAACTTACAAAGGTCTTATCAATGATTTCAATGGAAAGTATTACCTAAAGGAATGAAAAATAGTCCTACATTATGACAAAAGTTTGTAGATCAAGCTTTACTTAATTGTAGACAAAAGTATCTAGACTGCTATATGATTTATTATATGGATGATATATTGATTGTACATTCTCAAAGACACTTGTTACAAATAATATTACAGGATTTAATTAAAGATTTACAGAGGTGGGGTCTGATAGTGGCTCCTGAAAAAATTCAACAGGAACCTCCTTATACTTATCTAGGAAGAATTATAAAAACAGATTGTGTCAGCTCTCAAAAGTTACAAATTTGAAAAGTCAAACTATTAATGTTAAATGATTTTCAAAAATTATTGGGAGATATAAATTGGATTAGACTTTATTTAAAACTCTCAACTAATGATTAAAACCTTTGTTTGAAATACTAAAGGATGATTCCAGATCCTAACTCAAGTAGAATATTAACTAAAGAAGGAGAACAAGCCTTAAAATTTGTTGAAACAGCAATTCAAAAACATTACTTGCAAAAAGTTAATTATAACTTGCCTTGGGTTTTTATTGTGTTAAAAACGAAACATAGTCCAACAGGTTGTTTATGGCAAAATGATCCACTTGAATGGATACACTTACCAGTATCAGGAAAGAAAATATTAATGTCTTATCCTACTATGGTAGCTTCTTTTGTATTAAAGGCCAGATTTAGAAGTAAAGAATTGTTTGCTTGTGAAATGCACGAAATAATTATTCCTTACACAAGAGAAAAATTTGACCAATTATTACAAATTGATAATCAATGGGCTATTGCATTTCTAAATTTTACAGGAAAATTTTCTTTCCACTTGCCCAACAATCCTTTACTACATTTTTTACTTCAAACTGAAATAATATTTCCTAAATGGTGTTCCTCAACTCCAATTAACAATCCAATGTTAATATTTATAGATGGATCATCAAATGGAAAAGCAGTTACAATAATTAATTCTTAACCCACAGTTCCATGGACACAAGAATCTTCTGCACAAAAAGCTGAATTAGAAGCAGTCATCTATGCTTCCAAGACTGTTGTTCAATGCTTTAACTTGTACACAGACTCACTATACATTGTTAAACTGTTTCAAACCATAGAAACAGCAATGCTCTCCTTTTCATCCAAAATTATACATAGGCTACAAGAACTTCAATATCTAATTCATAACAGAACTTCACATTTCTTTATAAGTCATATTCAGGGACATTCCAGTTTACCTGGTCCCCTTGCTCAGGGGAATACCCATGCTGATCACTTAATTAAAATTTTTATTTTAACAGCTATAGAAGAAGCTATTATATCACACAAAAATCATCATCAAAATTCATCTGCATTACAAAATCTCTTTCATATTTCTAGAGAAGAAGCTAGAACTATTGTTAAAAATCATCATGTTTGTCCTAAATTTATTCCTTCTCCACAGATGGGAGTTATTCCTTGAGGACTTTTACCTAATGTCTTATGGCAAATGGATGTAACTCATATCAGAATTTGGAAGATTGTCTTATGTTCATGTTACAGTTGATACCTTTTCTCATGTTATTGTGGCCTCAGCCAGAACTGGGGAAGCCTACAAGGATGTGATTCAACGTTTATTCCTTTGTTTTTCTGTTTTAGGAATGCCTAAAAAATTAAAAACTGATAATACTCCTGCTTATACATCAAAACCATTTAAAGATTTCTGTTCCAGATTTAATATTTCTCATTCTACAGGAATTCCTTATAACCCACAAGGACAAGCAATAGTAGAAATGAGCCATCAAAGATTAAAAATATAAATAAATAAGCTAAAAGAGGGAGAGCTTAAATACTCTTCCCCACATCAAATTTTACAACATGCTTTATTTGTTTTAAATCATCTAAATACTGACAAGGAGGGAAATACTGCAATGATGAGACATTGGGAAAGTAAAAGGTCAGAACAAAGTTTAGTAAAATGAAAAGATTAGTATTATCTGGTAAATGGAGAGGACCTGATGTCTTGCTGACATCTGGTCGAGGCTATGCTTGTGTATTTCCACAGGATGCTGAAACACCTTTGTGGATTCCAGACAGATTGATACCTCACTACAATGAGCCCTATTCAAAGGAGAAAGAACAAAGTGTATTGGATCCCTTACCAACCCAATCAGACAGAGGAAGACAGGCTAGTATTTAAGATGAAAAAGTTGCATCTTGCACAATCATCCTCAACTCGCAACTCAGACCTGCTGACTTGGGGACAAGTGAAACGCCTGACTGCCACTGCTGAACACATGGTGAACAGCTCCAGAAAACCTAAAACCCCAGAGGCTTTGTTTTTTGCATTGATTGCTCTCATTTTGACTCAGGTACTGCCTATTCACGCTTATGAAAATGAAGAGAAAGGTTACTAAACCTATTTTCCAAATCCTCCCTTACTTCATCCAATTACTTGGAGTAAATCTAATATTAAAGTATTTACTATTGAGCCTCAATTACTTGAAGGAATTTCAGATTCTTTAATACCACATAAAATAGCATCTACAATTACATTTCATGGAATTACTGAAGAGACACCAATGTGCTTTAGTACACATAATCTACATGTGCCATTGGGATGTCTCCCTTTAAGTTATAGGACTTACATTACTGATTCTCCAGGAGAAGAAGAGAAGGAAAGAGATATATGGTCCCTAGAGATAACCTCCCTTGGATATGCTAATTTTAATGATACAAATATTTCAGTGGCTTTACTGCCTCCTATTAAACTGTGTGACGACTTTAACAGTCATAAAGACAGATCTTAGAATCTACTCAATTTAGAAACAGATTTCCCAAAATGGTTTGAATGTGGTTTTCATCAAACTGCATTACAGTTTAAGCCACAAGGCTCTGCTACTACTATTACAGATTATTCTGTGTCTTCTCCAGATTTTGATTATAAACTTTGGTTAAAGATAAGATGGAATAAAATGGTACATTTTAATTTTAACCCTTTTCTTACCAATGAGCCTATTCATAGATGGTTTACTCCTGGATGAGTAATCGCTATCGGAGTGACCTTATAAATGGTAAATTCTCTTACTTTCCTGACTTGTATAAACTATTAGCAGCTACTAATATAGTATTATTACAAAGACCTAAGTTAAGTAAACCTAATGACTTTGCAGTACGTGCTTGTATAAATGCTCCTCATGCTATTCTTATGTCTACCATAAATAATTTCAATATCACTAAAAATAAGGAAGCTTATAACATTTATTGCCATGATTGTGCTCTTACTAATTGTATTAATTCAACCATGTCTAAAGATTTAAAGGTGTTTTTAACTGTACATCAGTCTAATTATGTTATATTGCCAGTTAATCTTACAGAATCTTGGTATGATGACCCAGGTGTTGAAATTTTAAAAACAGTTAATGAAATTTTAAGACCAAAAAGATTTGTTGCAGCTTTGATCCTATGAATAACAGCTTTAATCAGTATAGTCACTTCTTCAGCTTTCTGGACCACAGTGCTTGTACAGGAAATTCATACTGCTTCACACGTAAATGATTTATCTCATAATGTCTCCGTGGCTTTAGTGGCACAAGAACAAATTGATAAAAAATTAGAAACAAAAATTAATGCTCTTAAAAAAGCTATTCTCTTTATGGGAAATGAGATTCAAAATATTCAAACTAAAATGATCACTAGGTATCATGCTAACTACAAATGGATTTGTATTACTCCCTTAAAGGTTGATAATAATACTAATTGGGAACAAGTTAAAACTCACCTTAAAGGAGTTTGGAATAATACTTATATAGCACCAGATATCAATGCTTTACAAGTACAAATAAGAATGTTAAGTCAGGCTCATCTCTTGGTTGTTCCAGCAGATAATTTGGCCTCCCAAATGTTTCATAATATAAAAACAACTATATTTAACAATACATTCCTAAATACAATATTACAATATGGCTTGATTGGAGTATGTATTTTAATTTTAATTCTTTGTCTTCCAGTGGTCCTCTGAGTAATCCTCAGACTAGTCAAGAGAGTAAAAATTCAAGAAGGCCTCTTCACTTTACAAAACAAAAAAGGTGGAGCTGCGGGGACATCCAGAATTCCATCCAGTGCTTGACAAAGATCATCTGGGGGATGTTTACAAAGGCACATCCTAAAAGGAATTGCCAGATGTTTTGCTCCGGAGCATGGTGTTTTTCCTGCTGTGTTTTTCTGATAATATATTACTCATTTCAGTCTGAACGGATTGCTTAATGGGATGAGGGGAATACAATAAAAATTCCAGAAAATATTAACTACAATCTAAAAAACAATGGGTCTTTACCACTAATAAAGTCAAAAATAATTTTGCGACCATGCAATGAGTCCCTGAAGCCTCTGGATAAAATAGATATAGATCTGCCTTTGTCTCCAACAGGTTGGTTAAATTCTAATGATGGTTTTGTTTATGTGTGGTGGTGAGGTAAGAGAATAAGGTTTCACAACATTCCTTCCTTCCTACAATGAATAGTCACCCCTATAATAAATGTTGGTACACAATAACCATTGTGACCACTGCCCTCCTGTAGCCCTTAACTCAGCAATTTAGATATTAACCAGATGGACCTAGTAGAGATTGTCACATGAGATTACTTGTCTATCGCTTTAACCGCGAGAATAATAGGAATAGTCTTAGGTCACATAGAGTTTAGATATTAAGGAAATAAACATTGTATTATCTCATTGACATAGTTAGATATTATTAAAACAATTTTGATTAGGTAAGGATAATCTGTAAGGTGGCTGTTTTCTGCCTATGCTTTGGAAACTTCTTTAATATTAACCACAAGATTGCCATTATAGCCTGAAGAAAAATGTATATAAACCCAACCTTCCTCAGAATAAAGTGGGAGTGATTGCACCAGAACTAGAGTCTGTGTCTTTTATTCTCCATCCATCACTGATGCTGTCTCCCCGCACCCGGTTACCTGAGTGGAACCCATGGACTCCTTGTGAGGCTGGACCCCGGCAGATCATTTTTGCGGAAAGATTGTCTTTTACTAGTACTGGTAGAAAATTTTTATTTTCCACAAATATTTCATGTTGGCATTCATACACTGAAGCTGAAATAGTTGATCACACAGAAGTCAAGAAGAGAACTGCTTACTAGATCTTTAGAAATGTAATTAGAAAGATTGTGGTTAAGATATACCAAAAAAGTTGATGATAAATTAACTCAAATTTATAGCACAATAGGGTGATTGAGCTATAATAATTATTTACACATTTCAAATAACCAGAGAACAGTTTTCTGTTATTTAGCAAGAAAGATAACAATTGACAAGATTGAAATTTTTCTGATTTGATCACAACACACTATATACACATGTTGAATTACAATGCTGTAACCCAAATACAAGTACAAATTGCAGAGAATTCAGTCACATCCAGTGTGGACGAGGGTAGGATTAATAGGCAAAGGATTATGCTGGCTATAAATCTATTAATTATCCATAAAAATCTAATCAATAAAAACTCAAGTGCCAATACCCTTTTCTAATGTGAGGGTGCATGATGGATCAGGCCATACCAGATCTGGATTCTAACAACATGGAGTATTCCACCTCTCCTTTATTTATAGTCATACAGGTAAAGGGGCCAAGACCACAAGGGACTGGCTTCTTCTGTGAGGAAAAGGATGGGGTGGAATTAGGAAAACCAATTGCTTTGGGAACTAGTATATCAATCAGAAGGTAAGACACTCCAACACAGAGGCACTAACTCCTTAGGTTACCTACAACGGTATATCATGTCTTCCAGTTCCTGCAAGTCAGACCTCTGTATCCCATGGCTCAACCAATTCTGATTCTGCTAGGCATGGATGACTCTCCACACAAATAATAGATTTCAATTAAAGATAAAAATAACCAAAAAACAACACTTCAATATTTTAACTAATTATCTACATCTTCTCAGATTTTTTGTCCCATGTTTATAAATATTTCACTTTTCTGGTTTCTGTTAATATCTTGACTTATAGATCTACATGTTCTAAAGAGTGATAAAATGACAGCTCCCTATGGAAGAATATCTGACTGTTGATTATCAATATATGGTTGGAAATTATTGAAAATACATACCTACATTTTAAGACACTTGAATTAAAACACAAATATGCCTCGTATAGAAAACATTACATTGGTCAATCAAAGAAAAATTTTCTGTATCAAGTTTATGCTTGGACCTCTGAACTGAAAAATTGTTTACTTTATGCAGGTGATAAATGGCCTTCTTTTGGAGAATCATCTTTCAGACTTGGGTCAAATTTTTATTTTAACTCAGGTTTTAGTTTAACTGTGACTTTATTGACTACCCTGCTTCTAGATGACTGAGTAGAAAACAGAGAATATGTTCCTACTAATATTTGATTACTAGACTTGGTTTACTTAGTATAGTTATTCTGGTGATGATAAAAACATTTGTATAACTTGGATAGCTACAATGTGTATTAAAATTTTTCCTAAAATACCAACAATGATCTGTCAACAGAGAATGAGAAAATGTTCTAAAATTGTGAAAATTTATTGAGAGAGTAACAGAGGTAGTCATTATTAAAATAACTAAATTAAGTCTCCCAAGTCAAAGGTATGAGGAATGTCATAATAAAAATAATGATCAATATATGTAGAGGTCATTACATGTCATAAACACTTTGACAGCAGATCCAAGATGGCGGACTAGAGGGAGGCTGCATTCCTTTTCACTCCGTAAGTCTGGATTCAAGCAGAAGATATATGTTTCTCGGGTGAGGCAGTTTTTGCTGCTTATCGGTCCCCTGGTGTTTACCCTTTTGTCTGCTGTGATGACCCGCAGTCTGCCAGCATATCGACACATTTCTGAGAGCAGATTGCTCACTGTCAGGCATCTATCATCAGCCATTTGCCTCACTCTTGCCTGTCTATCACCTGCCTTACTCCTATCCATCACCCAACACTTGAGGTTCACCTCCTGATCATCTGACAATAGTCAGCAACTGATCGCCAACAGCCAGTGGAGCACCAGCTGCCTGCTGCTGGCTGGAAGTTCACTGTTACAGTACCTGCAAGTTTGATTACATGTGGCTGCCACCATTGTGAGACAATAGCCAGGTCCCATAGGACCCCTGGCCAGACTGACTGAGCCCCATCTCCAGGACCTCAGCCTGACCGATCAATCCCTGCCTCTGGGGCCCTCACATTGACTGACTGCTCCCTGACGCCAGGATAACCAGACCAACTGACTGCGTTCTATCACTGGGACCCCAGCCCAACTGATTACACCCGGTCTCCAGGATCCCACAGCCACACCAAACACACCAGACCTCCAGGACCCCTGCCGGACCAACTGCATCCCGTCTTCAGGACATCCACCTGACCAGGTCCACACCTGAGCTGCATCTCCCCATTTGCTAACATATTTCAAAGTCAGAGTGGCCATCTTGGATAATCCTGGAAGGCTTAGCTCCAATCTTTGGGTGAGGCAAATCCTATCCTGTGACACCTTCTGGAGGCTTGAAGCTCATTGTCAGGTACCTCTCATGCATGAAGCTACTGAACACTGGGAGGTTTCATTACTATATGACTGTTATACAGTAGACTTTCTTTTTTCTCCTTTTTTTAAAAAAATTAATTTTCTATTTCTTTACTTTTCTTGCTTTCTTTTCCTTTTGTTTACCTGTTCCCTCAGAGTCTTTTTCTCCCTTTTTTGCATGCTAGCATCTGATTTCTTTGGATTACACTCTCACCCTTTATTCTAGAACTTCTGTACATTATTTTCTTATCCCATTAACAGTCACAGTCTACATTCCTCTGCTTCCTCTTTGTCCTCCACTAGAACCTGCAGACCTTATTGCAAACCTATTTGTTTTACCGAACATAATATTTGAACTCATTTTGTTTATTATGGCAATTTTGTTATTGTCCCCATAGAGGCTATTTGGTCTAGGATTGCATAGTGTCTAACTTGGGCACTGCTAATACTGATCTCCCCTTAAAGTAAGGGGTTTGGAAACATAGGGACACTATAAGCCTATAGGGGGAAATCTGCAATACACCAGATCTGCACTGCTAGAGGGCAAGATACATGAACAACAGAAAAAAACAAGGGAAGAAAATGATCCAAAAAATCTAAATTCTAGAGTAATAGAATCCAATGACAGTATGCTAGAAGAAATGTCAGAAAAGGACTTCAGTTTATACATGATTAAGATGATTCATGAAGAAAAGGATGAGATAAGAGAGCAAATAAAGTAAATAAATGATAATACCAATAAGCTGAAAGAGCACCTGCAGGACAAAAAAAATCATTTCAACAAAGAGATAGAGATTCTCAAAAAAACCAAATGGAAATCCTTGAAATGAAGGAGACAATAAACCCAACAAAAAACTCAATGGAAAGCATCACCAACAGACTAGACCACTCAGAAGACAGAACCTCAGACAATGAAGATAAAATATTTAATCTTGAAATTAAAGTCACCCAAAAAGAGAAGATAGTAAGAAATCATGAACAGAATCTCCAAGAACTATGGGACATCAAGATAAGACCAAATTTAAGAATTATTGGGATTGAGGAAGGCACAGAGATACAAACCAAAGGAATGAACAACCTATTCAATGAAATAATATCAGAAAATTTCCCAAACCTGAAGAATGAAATGGAAAATCAAACACAAGAGTCTTAGAGAACACCAAATACACAGAATCACAACAGATCCACACCAAGGCACATTATAAGGAAAATGCATAAAATTCAAAATAAAGATAGGATTTTGAAGGCCGCGAGAGAAAATCATCAGATTACATATAGGGGGAATCTGATATGGATAGCAGCCAACTTCGCAACCCAGACTCTAAAAGTTAGAAGGGCCTGGACCAACATATTTCAAGCTCTGAAAGCACATGATTGCCAACCAAAAATCCTATACCCAGCAAAACTAACCTTTAGATTTGAAGATGAAATAAAATCCTCCCATGATAAACAAAAGTTAAAAGAATTTACAAATAGAACGCCTGCACTACAGAATGTTCTCAACAAAATATTCCATGAGGAGGAAATGAAAAACAACAATGGAGGTCAACAAAGAGAGGAACTATCTTAGAGAAAAACCACTCAAAGGAGAAACCAAGCCAACTTATAAACCAAAAATAAGCCAAATGACTGGGAATACAAATCATTTCTCAATAATAACCCTGAACGTTAATGGCCTAAACTCATCAATCAAAAGACATAGAATGGCAGAATGGATTAAAAAGAAAGAAGCAACAATATGCTGCCTGCAAGAGACTCATCTCATAGAAAAAGACATCAACACACTAAAGGTGAAAGGATGGGAGAAAACCTATCATGCACATGGACTCAGTAAAAGAGCGGTGGTTTCCATCCTTATATCAGATAAAGTGGACGTCAAGCCAAAGTTCATCAGATGGGATAAAGAAGGACATTTCATACTGCTTAAGGAAAACATAAAACAGGAAGACATAACGATAGTAAATATTTATGCCCCAAACAATGGTGCATCACTGTATATCCAAAAAATCCTTCTAAATTTCAAGAATCACATAGACCACAACACAATAATTCTGGGCAACTTTAATGCAACACTGTCACCACTAGATAGATCTTCCAAACAAAATCCAAGCAAAGAAACCATATAACTCAATAAAACAATCAATAACCTAGACTTAATAGACATATATAGAGTATTCCATCCATCAACGAGAGGATACACTTTCTTCTCAGCATCACATGGAATCTTCTCAAAAATAGACCATGTGTTATGCCACAAAGCAGTCCTTAGGAAATGCAAAAAAAATAGAGATACTGCCTTGTGTTCTATCAGATCATAATGGACTGAGAGTAGAAATCAATGACAAAATAATAAAGAAAAATTACTCCAACAATTGGAAACTAAATAATATGCTATTGAATGAAACATGGATAACAAAAAACATCAGGGAGGAGATTAAAACACTTTTAGAGGTCAATGAGAATGATGATACAACTTATCAAAATCTCTGGAACACTATGAAAGCAGTACTAAGAGGAAAATTCATTGCATGGAACGCATTTCAGAAAAGAATAAAAAGTCAACAACTAAATGACCTAACATTACAGCTCAAAGCCCTAGAAAAAGAAGAACAGAATAACAACAATAGTAAAAGAAGACAGGAAATAATTAAAATCAGAGCTGAAATCAATGAAATTGAAACAAAGGAAACTATTCAAAAAATTGACAAAACAAAAAGTTGGTTCTTTGAGAAAGTAAACAAAATAGACAAACCCTTAGCCACACTAACAAAGAGAAGGAGAGAGAAGACTCAAATTAATAAAATATATAATGCAAAAGGAAATATCATGACAGACACCACTGAGATACAGAACATAATGAGAAGCTACTTTGAAAATCTGTATTCCAACAAAATAGAAACTATGGAAGACTGAAAAATTTCTAGAGACATATGCTCCTCCCAAACTGAACCAGGAGAACATACAGGATTTAAACAGATCAATATCAAGCAATGAAATATAAGAAGTCATTAAAAATCTACCATCCAAGAAAAGCCCAGGACCAGACAGATTCTCAGCAGAGTTCTACAAGACCTTCAACGAAGAACTCATTCTAATATTTCTCAATGTATTACAGGAAATAGAAAAGGAGGGTACTCTACTGAGCTCATTCTATGAAGTTAATATCATCCTCATACACAAACCAGGAAAAGACACATCAAGGAAAAAATATTTTAGACCAATATCCTTGATGAATATAGATGCAAAGAACCTTAACAAAATATTGGCAAACCATATCCAAAAACATATTAAGAAAATTGAGCACCACGATCAAGTGGGGTTCATTCCTGGAATGCAAGGATGGTTCAACAATCATACATCAATAAATGTAATCCATCATGTCAATAGACTTAAACAAAAAAAATCATATGGTTATTTCAATTGATGCAGAAAAAGC
Organism: Sciurus carolinensis; assembly: GCF_902686445.1. NCBI lineage: Eukaryota > Metazoa > Chordata > Mammalia > Rodentia > Sciuridae > Sciurus > Sciurus carolinensis. Next base: position 146,968 of record NW_025920327.1, read on the forward strand.
ATTTGACAAAATACAACACCCCTTCATGATCAAAACACTAGAAAAAATAGGGATAGTAGGAACATACCTGAACATTGTAAAGGCTATGTATGCTAAGCCCATGGCCAACATCATTATTAATGGAGAAAAACTGAAACCATTTCCTTTAAAAATGCGAACAAGACAGGGGTGTCCTCTATCACCACTTCTATTCAACATTGTCCTCGAAAATCTAGCCAGAGCAATTAGGCAGACCAAAGAAATTAAAGGGATACGAATAGAAAAAGAGGAACTTTAGCTGTCACTATTTGCAGATGACATGATTCTATACTTAAAGGATCCAAGAACCTCATCCAGAAAACTTCTAGGCCTCATCAATGAGTTCAGCAAAATAGCAGGCTATAAAATCTACATGCACAAATCTAGAGCATTTTTATATGCAAGCAACGAAACAGCTGAAATGGAAATGAGGAAAACAACTCCATTTCAATAGCCTCAAAAAATTATATACTTGGGCATCAATCTAACCAAAGAGGTAAAAGATCTCTATAATGAAAACTACAATACATTGAAGAAAGAAATTAAGAAAGAACTTAGAAGATGAAAAGATCTCCCATGTTCTTGGATAGGCAGAATTAATATTGTCAAAATGGCCATACTACCAAAAGTGCTATACAAATTCAATGCAATTCCAATTAATATCCCAATGACATACCTGACAGAAATAGAGCAAGCAATCATGAAATTCATCTGGAAGAATAAGAAACCCAGAATAGCTAAAGCAATCCTTATCAGGAAGAATGAAACAGGGGGTATCACAATACCAGAACTTCAAGTATACTACAAAGCAATAGTAACAAAACCAGCATGGTATTGACACCAAAATAGACAGGTAGATCAATGGTACAGAATAGAGGACATGAACACAAATCCAAATAAATACAATTTTCTCATACTAGACAAAGGGGCCAAAAATATGCAATGTAGAAAAGATAGTCTCTTCAAAAAATGGTGCTGGGAAAACTGGAAATCCATATGCAACAGAATGAAACTCAACCCCTATCTCTCACACTGCTCACAACTCAACTCACAATGGATCGAGGACCTTGAAATCAGACCAGAGACCCTGCATCTTTTTTTTGGGAGTGCGGGGCTGGGGATCGAACCCAGGGCATTGCGCTTACAAGGCAAGCCCTCTACCAACTGAGCTATCTCCTAAGCCGTGAGACCCTGCATCTTATAGATTTAAAGTAGGTCCAAGTCTTCACCTTGTTGGCTTAGAATGAGACTTCCTTAACAGGACTCCATTAGCACAAGAAATAAAAGCAAGAATCAATAACTGGGATAGATTCAAACTAAATATCTTTCTCTCAGCAAAGGAAACTATCAGCAATGTGAAGAGAGAGCCTAAGAATGGGAGAATATCTTTGCCACTCATACTTCAGATAGAGCACTAATATCCAGAATATATAAAGAACTCAAAAAACTACACGAAAAATACAAATAACCCAATCAACAAATGGGCTAAGGATATGAACAGACACTTCACAGAAGAAGATCTGCAAGCAATCAACAAACATATGAAAAAATGTTCACCATCTTTAGTAATAAGAGAAATGCAAATCAAAACTACACTAAGATTCCATCTCACACCAATTAGAATGGCAATTACCAAGAATACAAGCAACGATAGGTGTTGGAGCGGATGTGGGGAAAAGGTACACTCATACATTGCTGGTGGGACTGCAAATTAGTGCAGTCACTCTGGAAATTAGTGTGGAAATTCCTTAGAAAGCTTGGAATGGACCTACCATTTGACCCAGGTATCCCACTCCTTGGTCTATACTCAAAGGAATTAAAATCAGCATACTACAGAGATACAGTCACATCAATGTTCACAACTGCTCAATTCACAATAGCCAGACTATGGAACCAACCTACATGCCCTTCAATTGATGAATGGATAAAGAAACTGTGGTATATATGTACAATGGAATATTACTCAGCTATAAAGAATAATAAAATTAAGGCATTTGCAGGCAAATGGATAAAATTGTAGAATATCATGTGAAGTTAGATAAGCTAATCTCAAAAATCCACAAGGCAAATTGTTTCACTGATAAGCGGATGATGACATGTAATGTGGTGTGGGTGGGGGACAAGAATGGAGGAAGGAGAAACCGTATAGAGGGAAATGAGAGGTGGGAGGGGTTGGGGGAAGGAAAAAATGGAATGAATCAAACATCTTTACTCGATGTAAACTTATGAATATGCAAATGGTATTCTGTTACTCCATGTACAAACAGAAACAACAGGTATCCCTTTTGTTAAAAATCAAAATAAATTAAAATAAATAAATAAATAAATAAATAAAAGCACTTTGACATTTACTAGTTTATCTTCTTGCACACATAGTACATATACAAATAAGAAAATGTGCCTGACTATATTTTACCGATTAGTTGATCAGTGTATGGCATCATAAACTTCTCAAGGTCACACTTGGACTCAATTGAAGATCACAGATACAAATTCAAACAATGTGTTATACAGTGAATAACTCTCAAAGTTGGACCAGTTAATTTATGAAAGATATTAGTGCTTGTAATAAATGAGTATACAGATAGCAACAAAATAATATAACCAAGTATATTATTACTCCATTGAGATTCATTTCTTAAGAGAACTGGAATTCTCTAGTATTATGCAATATTCCTATTTGAAGTCACCTAAAATTGTAGAGATTTAATATGTATATGGGGCTTAAATAAGAAGAAAAAGAAGAAAACCAAGTAAGATACTACATCAGAAAACTTCAAGATTAGAACCACATTCAATAATAAATAGTAGTTCTGAATGGATTGGAAAGCTCATATACAGTTGGAACCACATTCAATAATAAATAGTAGTTCTGAATGGATTGGAAAGCTCATATACAGTTGGATCTCCACAATTGTTACATAATCCAGATATTATTGCATAACAATAGAAAATGTCAAATGGAAGATATGAGAGAGATGTGAGTGCTGAGGTGGGAAAGTGGTGTGTTGAGGTGAATCCATACATTTTCCTGATGGTAAGTGTACAGACTGAGATTCATGAAGATAATACTCTTTGAAATAAAGACTTTTTCTTTGTTTACTTCTAAGATATATATTCCAGGATTCCTTAACCAAAGATGAAAAATACCAACCATGCTATTTTATTAGTCTAAGAAATCCATTTCTCTCTAAAGTTGGCATTGGACTCTTGGCCAACACCAGCCTTCTTCTCTTTCACATCTTCACATTCCTTCTACAGCACAGGCTCAAGTCCAACAAACTCCTCATTGGTGTCTTGACTCTAATCCACACAGGGATGATGGCAATTTTGGGATACATAGCTACAAATGCTTTTGTGTCTCAGGATTTTGGGGATGACATCAAATACAAATCAATAATCTACTTGCATTGGTTTTCAAGGGGATTCTCCCTTTGTGCCACCTGCATCCTGAGTGTCCTCCAGGTCATCATTCTCAGCCCCAGATCCTCCTGCTTGACAAAGTTCAAGCACAAATTCCCACATCATAGCCTGTGTTCCCTTGTTTTCATGTGGTCTTGTACATATCCTTGAGTGATAGCTTATTATTATCTTCTACTGTTTTCCCAAATGTGTTCTCACATGGTCTGGTATTTATTACTGAATCCTGTACAATTGTATGAAATAGTTACTTCCTCAGGCATTTATTTTCTGCATTAGGTGTATTCTGGGATGTCTTTCTTATAGGACTCATGACCCTCTAAAATGGGTACATGGTGATCCTCTTGTGTAGGTATAAGCAGATTTCAAGCACCTTCACAGCACCAGTCTTTCTCTGCAAGCACAGACCATGTACAGAGGACCACCTCAATCATCCTGCTGCTCACAAGTTTCTTTATGCTCATGTACAGTTTGGACCCCATCTTCTCCTTCTGATAAACTATATGGAAACATGACCCTGTTTGTTTTCTATCCAGATGATGACAGCCAATGACTATGCCACACCAATACTTCACTGCTAATCTGTACTGAAAAAATGAATTATTAACTTCTTCAAATCTTTTTTGGTGAGGATAGTACAAATTTAACTCCTGATAAAACTACAAATATAACTTCTTATATCTATACAAGTTCTCCTAATGTGTTAATTCACTGACTTCTGAACAATAAATCATGGCATGAAGTATATGCTGTCTGAATTAAGTGAATATAGAGATATGCATGCTTTATTAAATCTGTTACTTTGAAACATGAATAACAAATATATCATAGAAATGCCAATCATTTACCTTCATGAGATAACACAAATGTCCAACATATTGGTTTGGTGTGAGCACATGACACTTACGAGGAAGGTGTTACCTTCATGACCTAGGTTAGCCACTAAAAACACATTGAGAGTGTACAGCATGTTGTAATAAGTGCTCAAATAAGCTGTACATGTCAATATTTATAGTCATAAATTACTAACTAATCCATCAATTGTCCTTTCACTGACCTAATAAAAATAATTGATTGTATGGACATGGTTGTCATATGCTCATAGTACCATTATTAAGTATAACCTCTGGTGTAAACAAGTCAATGTCCAAAAGCATATAAATATGTAAGCAAACCATGGCCTGGACATACCATGGAATATTATTCAACCTGGAATGAAAATAAATAAATTCTTGAAGGACTAATTTGTGGACTTGTATATATTATTGCAAGTGATATATCACTTACAAATTATCCAATGCTGTAAGGAACTAATTTTGAAGGTGGGTCTGAGAATTAAAATTCATAAACACAGAAAATAGAATGAGAGCTGCCAGAAGCTGAGGAAGAAGTTAGTGAAGAGTTCTTATTTGATAGCCACAGAGGGATAGGATAAGAAGAAAAAAAAGTGCTAGAGATGGATGGTAAATATTTTCACAATAGTATGAATGTGCATACTCCCTCTGACCTGCATACTTAGGAAGTATCAAACAGTTGAACCAGAAGAATGAAACCAGATCTGGCCTCTAACATAATGTGTTGCACTCCTTACGTGTATAATATTTAAAAATACATGCTGCCATTATGTGTATCTAAAAAGTCAATAAAATTATGCTGTTGAAATAAAAATAATCAAAATATTTAATTTTCTGTGATATGCTCATTACCATAAAAAATTGACCAATAACCTTCTTTATATTAAGGGAAATATGCCTAGTACACAGGGAGAAACACCATTTGTTCTCATATATTTGTAGAAAACACTAAGGAAATCTGGTAGAAAAGAATGCATGTTGATCCCCAGAGAATGGGAAGAAGAGAGAGGGGACAGATGGTAAGGGGCACCAAGAAACAAGTGGAGAAATCGCTTCTGATACTTCTTTGGCAGAGTAAAGTAACTACTAGTGTAGCAACTTAAAATGTGTTTCAAAATAAAATTCCTGATACATAAAAACAATTAATAGATGAGAGATGAAAATAATTATTATGGTCTGATTACTACAAATTATACACATGTACTGAATTACCATAATGTACCTGATAAAACATATATATATATATATATATATATATATATATGTGTGTGTGTATATATATATATGTATATTTATATATTTTTAAAAAGAGTTTCCAGTAAGCTTTTAAACAGCTTTGAACAAATTCTGTATAATAAAATAAATTTTACATATCATGATTCCAAAAATGACAAAATATGGTTTTTAAAAATTTCTAGCAGTTTTAAGACATTTTAGTGAGTTGGGTCTAAATCTTTTTATGGCCAGCTTTTGAAACCTGCTGTGATTAACCACTGAGTCACTGAAACACATCCCCATTTCTTTACTATATTTAGTTTGAGATAGGTTCTCAATATTTTGCTTAGACCCTTGCTAAATTACTCAAGACTGGCCTTAAAGTTGCAATCATCCAAACTCAATGGTCCCAGTGGCTGGAGTTACATGTGTGTGCCACCTTGTAATTGATCCAAAGAAAGATGTGTTCTTGTTATGGATTCAGTTAAGGAGTAGTGTGTTCTGCTCAGTCTTTCAATGATACTTTTTTATTAGGTACCAAGAGTTTCTTAGTTTTCTGGGTAATATATTTCACATTAGGTCAAAACATCAAATTCAAATTGTAGAGGAATACATGGAAAATTACTGGTCTTGAAACTTATGCATGAAAATTTTGTATTTGTAGGATTGTTTTAATAAAGAAAAGGAAAACATATTACAGGTTATTTTCTAAATAGATTTACTATTTTTGTCAATGATATTTCAAATGATGCACTATGAAAAATGTGAAAATTCTACTGCCTTATAATATCATTGCTCCTCTCTGGTAATTTTGTCTTTAAAATTATAATCTAAGAAACAACAGAAAACTTATATGTGTCATTTAATAAAGAAAACTCTACTTGAACAGTAATTCTTATTTTTGAAAATATTAGTATCTGGTAGGTAATATTTTAACTAACATTGCTTAAAAATCTTCATTAAAAAGCATAAAATATGCAGCCACCAGGAAAGAAGTATTATAACCTCAAATTGCTAGAGACACCTAAAATTTTATATTTCCATAACAATTACAGTGATACACAATCTGTGCAGAAAGAGAAAAAACTGACCTCGAAGGCATTTCCTCCCATACTTTTACTCAACAATACACTTCTGACCCCAGGAACATGGAGTTTGTTATTTGTTGTTGTTGTTGTTGTTATTTTAGTTAATCTCACCTACCATGCAAGCAATGCTGCAGCTGTGGACACTAGCTGGGTATCCTTTAATTCAGTTCAGTTCTTAAACATAATTCAGTTTTTAATCCACAGAATGAGGGCTCAATCTTGAACACCACACCTCCCACACTTTAGATGCCAATCACAAACCCAGGTTGTTTTGTCTGTGTTTCTGACCCACTAGCTACAAATCAGGGTTTGCTTAGTCCCCTTCTCAGGTTTGATTAGCTTGCTTGAGCAACTCACAGAATGGAGAAAAACACATTTTCCAGTTTATTATTAAGAATATTAAAAAGGACACAGATGTAGAAATATGTAGTACAAGCATGGGGAAAGAGGCCTGGAGCTTCCATGTTCTCTCTAGGTGCCACATTCCAGGAATCTCCATCTGTTGAGCTATCCAGAAAGTTTTTGAAACCAGCATCTTGGATTCCTTTATAGAGACTTCATCAAAGTATGAACACCATTGAGAAATGTATCTGGAAAAGCATATGATCTAGTCCTACTAGACTGGGTAGAAAAACACTGCAAGACTTGTTGAGGTTTCTCTTGACATCTATGTATAGCAGTCCTTTCTTCAACATGTGGGGCAGGATTCTGACTGACATGAGGGTCATATGACCTACTATTGGACCAGAGATATTAATGAATTTCTTTACAGTCAGATCCAAGACAGAGGAACATCAGAGACTCTATGACCTGCTTTAGGAAAGAGAAATTCTAGTTTTTGAGCCAGGAACTATGAATATGGATATATGCATAAAGATATAGAGAGATAGATAGATATCTCACATGTGCAAATTACTGATTATAATATGTACTGTTAGTATACATATATATATATATGTATGTGTGTATATGTATATGTGTGTATATGTATATATGAATATGTTACTGAAAACACAATCAGGCATGGTGGTGCATGCCTGTAGCCCCAGCTACTTGGGAGGCTGAGACAAGATGATCACAGTCTCAGCATCTTAATGAAATTCTGTTTCAAAATAAAAGAAGACTGGAGATGTAGTAGAGTGGAAGAGTGCTTTTCTAGCATGTGTAAGAACTCAATCCCCAGCTCTGCAAAAAAATGTAGTGTAAATGCACAAAAATGTAATTGCAAATGCATATTAATCATCATTTTCCCCAGTTAATTAATCCTTGCTTGAAAACAAAGAAGGCATTTTTAACATGGGCCTCAAGGGATACTATAAACCACATACTGGAGAAGAATTAGTGTTAGGGTTAAGGTTAGGGTTAGGGTTAGGGTTAGGTTAAATTTCATGAGATCAAATTAATTTCTCTACTTCATGGCTATTTGTGAACCTCATGTGTGCTATTCTGCCATATACCCTTATTTTTTTTTTTATACACTCACTTGAGCCAGGCATTATATCTTACCAGTGATAAAAGTGTTGGTGGTCTCCTGAGCACTGCTGCCCTTCAGATCTTGAACAGCAATCATGAGCCACATCCTCAGAAACTGTCTCCTTCAGACACCTGATATGAGTCATATAAGGAGTTGCAGGAAAGAAAAATAATACAGAAATTACTGTGTCTTATAAGAGTAACTATGTGCCTGGCACCATACTAGGCACTGGTCAATGACCATTGGCACTGATACTATTGAGTATTGATCATAGCAACCAGAGGGTATAAAGGACTTCTCACCACACTTTTTCCTTATACTTTTATTCTCCATTCAATAAGTACAAATTTGAAAAGAAGTAAGTGGTCTGAATTTATATAGGCATTAGTGATCCCACAATATCCACAGGGCTATGTAATTGCACATGGGTGGGCCTGTGGGTAAGCATTTCTACCCACATTTTACAGAGGAGAGCTTGGTTCACAGAAGGCCATTCCCTGTATTATCCTCATTCATTCAGATTTAACATGGAAAGTACATCCAGGGCACACTGCAGCAGGACATCTCACTGCCTGATAGAGAAGGATCCCACATCTCTCTCCCTGTCCAGTCAGTGAGCACAAAGTCCCAGCGCAGAATGAGTCATTTTGGTCTGTGGTCCCTTTATCTCCCAACAACCCAAGTGTTTCAGTCCCCACAGCAGGGTACCCACACCCTCAGGGAGTCCAACACCTGGAGGTGGGGCCATGCTTTTCACACAAAATCACCTGGATCTCTTAAAATGGCCTCCTGGTCACCATGATCAACACAATGACATCAGGTTACTGTGGTAACCACAATGAGCAAGTTTCTCCACACCAGAAATTCTTACAAAAAATCTTCCCCTTCCTCTCTTCTGATTTAAAAAGATGTCTTTCTTATACAGGCCACCATCTAAGATGAGTGCCAATTAGAAGAACTAGTCTGATACACCTGCAGTGAGCCAAATTCTGGTCCAGTTGTGGAAACAAAGCATGTATCTATTATGAGAAATTTGTTTGCTTTAAAAATGACCCTAGGGGAGTGTTATCTTTATAGAGAGATAATGGAAGTTATCTTAAGACTCTTGCATATGACCTAGCCATCTGAGATCAAACATACAAAGTTCACAACCATGCTATGTACTTTGCCATCCTTGGCAGAAAATTAAGAGTCTGCCTCTATCTAATACCTTGACTAAATGACCTAGGAAATTTTTTTAAATTTTAAAAATATCATTTAAGGAATCTCAGAATCATTTCAGAATAGCAGGACTGAAATATTATTTAGTAAGCTGAAACTTATGCAGGCATTCAAAGCATATATTGGATTATCCTGGGGATTATCTGCATTCCTGATACATTCTGCTAAGTGGAATGGATCCATGACAAAACACAACTTGTCTCTACACACTCATTCCTTCTCCATCATGGAAATCACTCATCTAATAAAAGAGTTGGGAAGATAAAACAGGAATTGCACTCTTTAGGCTTTCTCCCTTCAAAATTTTTGGTTGTAACATTGCTTTGTCCAGCATATGCTCTGGTCTGCCTTCAGGGATATTTTAATAATAGGTTCACAGCTCATCTCCTATGATGTTTTCTTGCCAGATATTCTCTGGTCTTGATTCCAAAGTTTTGAGTCTTTAAGAGCCTCCCCAAACACACACTGTTCTTAGTCTAGGTTCTAAACTAAGTAAGAATTACAACAAAAAAATATTGAAATCAATATATTGACTTTATTCCTTATATATGTAAATTTCCATTAATTAAATATAAATATATGAAAATGCTCACAATAAAACCAGATAAGAATAATCTACATATGAGAATATGATTTAGATTACCTGACAAGTGGGCTTCATATCAACAAACCATAGCACTGAGTAGACTCATACACCCAGCTGTGTTGCATCAGCATAGCCACAAAGGCCATGAACTGAAAGGTGTACATACCTGGTATTTCCAGAAGGAGTCCTGTCTACACATATTCAAGGAATGTGCCTTCTGTACAAAGGGTATCTCAGCAGCAGGACAAAGTGTTTACAACACATTCTTTGAGGAATAGTTCTTTATGTGAAAAAAAAAACAACAACGCTCATTCTTATTACACACACATCATACAGACTTCAAAGAATATGGCTTTTTGTGTGGATTTTAGAGCTACTTACTGCAGCACTATCTTATTTCCTTAACAAGCATAATTATACTTGAAGGATCATCTTATAAATGGGAATTGAAATTACTTTATAAATTCTAAGAGTAGAGCGAAAACCTTAAACCTTTCCCATAGAAATGCCTTTAAAAACCAATTGATGAACTGTTTCTAAATGAAAACTCACACATAAAATTTCAGGTAAACTACAGTTGAAACTATAACAAATCCCCCTCCTCCACTTTTCAAGAATAAGAGAATCCCCTTTTCAGTCAATGGTAATAGACTACAAGATGTAAAGTTCACAAAGCCCCATATGTTGGGTTTATATCTCTCCTTAACAAACAACCAAAAACAATAAATATTTATCTTCTAACAGGAATTTGTGTTGATTTGATCCAGCTGAACCTTTTATGATCCACATGGTGGCTGTTATCTGGTGATGTATTAATCTGGAAGCTCCAACTATCTGGAACATCAAGGGAACTCCCTCAAAGTATGACAACTGGTATTGGCATCTCCTGAGAACTGGTAGGGCAAATAATTAAAGCATCTTGGCTCTCCTTCAAAAAGGCCCACACATATAAGGCCATCAGATTACATTTAACCCAGTAATTTTGTACACCAAATAACAGCATATAATTTTTATTCACATGCAACATCATTTTGTTCATCTGAAACTCAAATTTAGGTGGATGTTCTATATATTTTTTTATTTGTTAAATATGGCAATTTTGTGGGAAAACACACTGAACCTCTAAGTTTTATTGAGCATCTGAGACTACTCTTCCAATGGGTCACTTCTGGAAATAAAAAAATCACACTGACACAAGAAAAAAATCTGATAATGTCTGCTGCTGGCAGCATTAGGGGGAAATAGACACTGGCATACAGTTTTGGTTCTAAATGGTATTATCCATTTTCTGAAGCCCATTTTAATATGGATTAATAACTTGAATGACCTTTAAACAGAAGCTCTGTTTCCACAAAAATGGAAGATTCAATGGCAGTTTTAGAAAATAATTTTAAGGAGATTCAGACCTGAAATCTAATTAAAGGGCTGACTCAGCAGGTCAAGGACCACATAAGTTTCCTAAGGAATAAATGGCCAAATTTATGAAACAGATTGTTTAGCGTGTCTAGCTCTAGGCGACTCATGTTAGTACCAGGAATTAATCTCATAACAACACTTTGGATGAGGTGTTCATGGAAGAGAGTGACTACAAATCATTTGCTTGCAACCAAAGAGCCAGATGTCTAAGAGTTTATTCACCAGTACCACTGCCAGAGTCCCAGAAAGAACCTGCCTTCTCAGCACCTGAGTTTCTGGTGGCCAATCTGTAGCAAGTATGCCAGGACACATTCTGCTATGAGGATTAACATATTTTCTGTGTTCATCCTGCAGCAGGGAGCTCGGTTTGGAGCCCGTTACCCTTTCCTCAGAGGTTCATGGCAGGACTGGAAGAAGAAGATGTCTGAAGTCAGTGATTCTTTTATTTTTTATGAAAACAAAATTCATGGATGTTTGGAACTGCTTGTACCTCACAGGAAGGTGAGGACCTCTGAAGATAGAGAAGGGTAGAAAAATGAATTTCTCTAAGATAGGGAGCATGGGCGAGATATAAATGTCCTTTCAATTGTAGAGACCTGACCACTACTCCATATCTATATTTGGGATAGCTCTGTAGATGTCCCAGTAAGCCTGAACCTCCCCTTATGACAGATTAATTTAACATGAACCAGGAGATGCACGGAAGAGTGATTTTCAGATTTCCCCTAGTCACAATACACCTTGCATTCTCAGCAGATGTGGCATCATAAAGAAGAGTCTCAAGATAGGTACTTCGGGGCAAAATTGTCATAGATATTTCAATGGTTTTGAGGCCTCCAAAGGACTGTAGTATGTACACAGATATAGACAGCATCTATAATATTAAAATGTTCACATTCCACTTTTAAGTGGTGATCAGTAGATAAAAAATGTCTAAAATAATTCCTTGGGGGGAAGGTAATAATGAAATATGGTTTGAAAAAAAACTATACACAGCCACCTCTCTTGCTTACTCAGAAACCTCTTTTATTGGTAGTGGTAGTAGGAGTGGTGATGTTGATGATAATAAAGTGATAGAAATGAAATTCTGCCTCTTTGGGTTAAGAGACTTGGTTATGTGTTTATGTGTATTGAATTGGGTTTTTAAGGCAATACACAGAAATTAATTAGAAAATCAGGTATTTCCTATGATTAAAACATAAAATTATTGTTTCGTTCTCAAACATGTAGTCTGCATTACCAAATAAACTGGATCATAAACAGGAAACATAAAGGGAATTAATAAAATGAAGTTTCAATTTACACATTTAAATGAAGTGGATGGTGCCTATATGCCAACACTATGTTGGAGTGTTGACCCTATATTTTCTCCTAGCACTTCCAATGTTTCTCATCTAATTCCTAGGTCTTTAGTCCACTTTAAATTACCTTTTTAGGGAGAGTAAGAGATAGGGATCTAGTTTCATTCTTCTACATACAGATGCACAGTTTCCCCGGCACCATTTGTTTAAAATGCTCTTTTTTCTCCAACATATGCTTTTTGTCAAATTTGTTAAGGACCAGATGATGGTATGTTTATTTGTCTCTGTGTTTTATATTATATTCCCTCAGTATTCATTTCTGTTTTTATACCAATAACCTACTGTTTTTGTTACTATAGCTCTATAGTGCAATTTGAATCATTTATTGTGAGGGCACGCCCGTCACTTTTATTTCTCAGTATCATTTTGACTATTTTGGATCTTTTATTATTACATATAAATTTTAGGTCTGTTTTTGCTCCTCAAACTGAAGATATAAAACCAAGAATTGATCAATGGAATCACATCAAATTGAATATCTGCACAGTGAAAAAAGAGCACGCATAACAATGTAAAATGATGGGGGATGGCAGAGGAAAAGAAGAACAAAGGAACGTTGAGTGGTGTAGAGGAAAAAGGGGTGGGAGGGGGTGGCGATGGAAAAACAGTACAATGAAACAGACAGTATTACCCTATATATACGTATGATTACATGAATGGCATGAATATACATTGTGTACAACCATAGAAATGAAAAGTTTTACCCCATTTGTGTACAATGAATCAAAATGTGTTGGTAAAAATAAAAAGTATTTTAATAAAAAAATAAGAGCATGAAGAGAGAACCTGCAGAGTGGGAGAAAACACTTGCAAGCTACTCTTTTGAAGGGGTATTTATATTCATAATATATAAAGACCCAAAAAACTTAACAGTCCCCCCAAAAAGCAAATAAACAACAAATAAATGGACAAATAATCTGAATAGATATTTTTCAAAACAAGAAATAAAAATGGCCACAAATATATGAAGAAATATTCAACATTCTTAGCAATTAGGGAAATGCAAATCAAATCTACCCTAAGGTTTTATCTCACTACAATTTTTATGCCAATGATCAAGAATACAAATAACAAGAATGACTGGCAAAGTTGTGGAGAGAAAGGTACACTGGTGCATGGTTGGTGGGACTATAAAGCAGAACAATCACTATGGAAAGCAGCATGAAAGTTCCTCAAAAGACTAGGAATAGAACCACCCTATAACCCAACACTACCCCTCTTAGTACTTATCTGAAACATCTCAAATTAATATTCAACAGTGATACATACTTAGCAAGATGTACATCATTGCTATTCACAATAGCCAATTAATGGAAGCAGCCTAGTTGACTCTCAACAATCTATTGGAGAAAGAAATATGGTATATATACACAGTGGAGTTTTACTCGGCAATAAAGAAGAGAAATCATGAAATTATATAATTTTCTGGTAAATGGATGAAGTTAGAGATTATCATGGTAAGTAAAATAAGCCAGGGTCAGAAAGTCAAGGGTCAAATGCATTCTTTCATAATGCAGGAACAATAGAGAAAAAAATAAAATTTAAAAGGGGAATCTCATGGAAATAGAATGGAGAACAGTAGAGTACATGAAGGAAATTGAGTAGGTGAAAGAATGGATGGGAAACAGGAGGAGCTATGGAATTAAATTGAGCCATTTGTGATATACACATGTATTAAAGTATTATAATAAATTCTGCTTTTTCAGTATGAGTATAACAGAACAATTTAAAACAATAAATAAATAGAAGAAACTCTAGTAGAATACAGGCACAAATGTGGGACAGGGAGAGGGAGAGAAAAAGCAAAGTACGGAGGATTGAAATGGAGCAAATTATGTTATAGGCATTCATGAATATGTCAGTATGATCCCGGTATGAGGTTTCACAACAATGCATGATTAAAACATTTTTAAAAAATCTTATGGAATGACATCAACAAAATTCCACAATTCAAGAATCATAAGTGATGTACTGCAAAGGGGCACAGCAATTTCTGGTATTATGGAACTGATATATATCTTGGTTATGGAGATGGTTACACAGCTGTCAGTCCTTTTCAAGACAGAACTTCACACTAAAAGAGTAAATTTTGCTTTAAATATTAGCTTAGTAAAAATAATTTAAAAAGCATACATTATGTTATGTGAAGAATAGAATGCTACTCTATGATTTCAAATTGACATCTTAAAAAAAATAAATGGTGGGCTCAGTAATTTCTGTGCATGCCTGTAATTCCAGCACCTTGTACACCCAAGGTAGCAGGATTGTAAATTCAAGGTTGGCCTCAGTAATTTAGCAAGATTCTGTCTCAAAAAAAAATTAAAATGGGCTGGGGATGTTGCTCAGTGATTAAGTACCCCCAGGTTCAATTCCTGGTATAATAATAATAATAATAATAATAAGAAGAAGAAGAAGAAGAAGAAGAAGAAGAAGAAGAAGTAGAAGAAGAAATAGAAGAAGAAAGAAGAAGAAGAAGAAGAAGAAGAAGAAGAAAAAGAAGAATGCCAATATATCTATGCATGCATGTGCATTTCCACATTCATAAAAAAATGTATGCCAAGTACAGACCAAAAACTCAAGTATGAACCAGATTTAGCAGTGGTTACCTCTATGGGATGGAATGGAGGAATGTTGGTCAAGAAAAGAGTTTTGATTTTGTCTACCTATGGGACTTTTAAAGACATATACATTTATATATTTAAAACCATTTCAAAAAAGCATGTGTGGAAGATATTTTTATAAGTAGTAGGGTACTAAGGATATCTTTGCCTTCTTTGTGATCTGGTTCAAGGGAGCCAGGAGAAGGAAGCAAAATATATCAAGTAATTGAGAAATAGGAGGCAGAGATTAAATGTTTGCGAACAAATTTGACAAATGCTCTGAAACAAAGGATCTTTGAAATAACATTTTCTTTCAGCTTTTAGCCAATGCATCATTATAAATGCAGAGTTACAAACCAACATTTGAAACATGTACAATCTACCATGGTGGACTTTGCCACACAGAAGCCATGCTGTACTATGATAGTAAACCATATTTTACTTCACCACAGGTTGATAGCTGTAAACAGACTGGAGGGCCCAGAGTCTCCTTTCTGAATACGCACCAGAAGAAACATGCAAATTACAACTGTCAATGCCCTAAGCCAACCAGCTTTTTCTCTGTGTACCTTACTTCCCCTCTCTGCTGCCTGGTGCCACAGTCTTGAGGAATGCAAATTTCCCTTTCCGACAAAGTGGTAGAGACCAGAGGTCTGGAGTGGCTCCAGAATCTCAAAATGGCTTCAAGGAGGAATAACAAGTACCTGTTTTATCTCTCCTACCGGGTTGATGAAATGGACATTTTGTCCAATTTTCTGCACCTCCTTGACTACCACCCTATCCCTTCTCTATGCCTACCCACAGCCCCATCTGCTCGATACTTTGTGAAAGGTGAATATTGATATTTCTTCCTTAGTTATATGAATTTACAAGTTCATACTTTCTTTGGGTTTAATTTGTTGTGTAATTTTTTTACTTCCTGTAATGAAGAGTTGCTTTCTGTTTTCCCTCAGACATTTTTTGGAATTCTGGGGCTCTGATGGTTCCACCTTATCATGGTTTTATCTGCTTTCCTCAAAAAATAGTTTTTTTTTATTATCATTCAGCCATTCAATGTTCAGTTCAAAATTCTGTCCACTTAAAAAAAAAGATGTCTAATTTTCATTATGATTTTTCTTTGATGCATGTTATTTTATTTTATTATGTTTGGGGGTGGATGTACACACTCAGCATTCAAAGACTAAGCTACATCCACAGATTTTTTTTTAAAGGGTGGGTTTGTAGGTTACACAGATTACCCAAGTTGCCTAGGTTGACCTTGAACTTGGGATCCTCTGGCCTCAACCTCTGGAGAGACTGGGATGACAGGTGTTTCCCCATGCTCAGCTCATGTGTTAGTTTAAAATGTGCTTCATCTCCAAATATTTAACACTATTGATTGTGCTTTAATTATTGATTTGTACCTTTCTTCCTTTCTTTTTTCTTTTTTAGTGCCAGGGATGGAACTCAGTGGTGCTTAACCACTCAGCTCCATCCCTAGCCCTGTTTACTTAATTTTATTCTCTTACTATAATTTTTATTATTAATTTTGAGACAGTGTCTTGTTTGGTTACCAAGGGTCTCACTAAATGGCTGAAGCTGGTTTTAACTTGGGAATCTCCTGTTTGCCCCAGTCTCCCAAGACAGGCAGAGGCCAACCTCTCTGAACTCTACCTTACTTTTATGGTGTTCAGAGAAGAGCTGTGGCATGATTTCCTATTTTAGAAATTGTTGAGGTTTGCTTTATGTTCCCTTTTTTTTAGGACTGACAAACCTCGTGGTGCTAGCTTTTAGAGGAACATTGACTACTATGTGCAGAACTGAGCAGGGTCACAAAGTTTTGAGTTATACAGAGACAGATAAAAATGAAGTCAAAGAAGGCAAGCTTTCTCCTGATTTTGGTAACTCAGAGTGCATGTTATTTTGGTCTATGTAAACAGCCCCTGTTTTTGTTTTTGGTATTTTAAGCAATGGAAGTCTCTTTTAGGTCCCTCTTACAGCTTCTAATAACCAAGGACCTAAATGTATTTGGGTCTGTTACCAAATGTAAAATGACTTGACTTGTGATTCAAGAAAATGCTTATTTCTTAGGCATTAAAAAACAACAAATGACAAAAGTAGATAAAACCCGCCAAACAGACACAATAGAACTAGACAGGCAAGAATTCTAAGAGACTGTTCATCTACAAAATTTTGTCTAGAAAAGAGGAACCCAAAGCCCAAACACAGGAAAATCCAACTCCAAAGCAATTTCAACTAATTTTTACATGTTTTTTTTCCAGAACCAAAGGAAGTTACTGCAGAAAATGGAAGTGGATTCCAAGGACAAGGGTTTCAAATCAGAGGTCTCTGAAGATCCCTAAGTTCTTATTGAAAGAAATTTTAAATGAGCTCCATTCAGATATCTGCTTTTTAAATTGGTCTAAAAGGGTCATTTATTTAATAGGGATCAGAGAGAGGGCGATAGCTGTGGAAGATGTGCTGTAAGCAGATTCAAGCACAAAAAATAGAAATTATTCTAATTAAAATGCTGGCTAACTGGGGTGGGGGCTGTTGTGATTCAGTGTCAGAATGATATAAAATTTGTGAAGTCAAATACACAGCAAGAATGGTTGTAAACAGTAAGGAAGAAAAGACAAACAATGGAGAGAGGGAAGGGTGATGGAGAGTTTCAATGAGAGCCAGTGTAGAAAGAGAGCTCAGTAAAATCTGGAGCTACTTGATTATTTCATTCTCTCTCTCTCTCTTTCTGTCTCTCTCTCTCTCTCTCTCTCTCTCTCTCTCTCTCTCTCTCTCTCTCTTCCTATCCCTGTACACCTTTTTTTCCCTCCCTCCAGTCTCCAGTCTCTTTCTCTGCCATCTAATTTTTTGTTAGTTTATATCATTGTGGAGCATCACACTGATAGATTATGCATCCTGTGGCCTTTCTTCATCAATAAATTTGCTTTCAGAATTTGGCCTAAGCCATGCCACTCTTTCCATGGACATGAGATACCTTTCACCAGATTATTGTGGTATTGTTTCTTTTATTGCTCTTCACTGTGAACTCCTCCTCCTTCTCCTCCTCCTCCTCCTCCTCTTCTTATCCTTGCCCTTCGGGAAGTGGGGGTTGCTGTTCAGTTTAAGAAGAGCTATATGCTCCCTTTTGTTCCAGAGACCCTGATTATGACCATCACAAATATCCTTGCACCACAGTCTTCCCCATGTTTGCCTCCACAGGCCCCAGAAGGAAGAAGAAGAAATGCATGACCTTGGTACATTCAAAATGTCTCAGGTTCTCAATCAGTCTGAAAACCCTGGTCAGCAGGCAAAGACTTAACACAATGTGACTCCCAGATGGCAGAGAGAGGCCTAGGTAAAAATTATCTCAAAGGTCACAAAATCTAATCCCTCAGTCATAAGTGTAAGCACAAAAGGACGGGAGGCAGACCTCAAAGGATTCAGAGAAGCCTTTACTCCTTTGCAGACTAGGACAAAGTTGGGACCCATTTTTCAGATGGGGATAGTGAACCCCATTATAGAAGGAATTTTGGTTTTATAGGGTACAATAATGTAATCATTGTAAGCCATATACCTGCAACAGATTTGACCATCAGGGGCTAGTTGTACAGGTTAAAACTCTAAGTAGTGAGGGTGGTGGTAGTAAAAATGTTGAAACTCATTGTGCTTATTCAGGGATCATTTGTTTCCCAGAGTTTTAATATGTGCTGTGCATCCATTTAGAGCTATTCTGCGATGGGGAAAGGTCTAAGTTCAGGTCTCATTGTTATTAGGAAAGTGTGCACCTGGAAGAGTTTTAATGTTTGGCAAATTTTTCTTCCCTCACCCTGAACCACATTGTCCCTCTATTTTTCTTTGGGAGCTGTATTTTAGGAATGTTGTTTTCCATAACCCTTCAATAAGGAAGAATGAAAAGGAGAATCTTGGGTTGACAAAATGTCACAGAAAAGACAGAGACAAACTGGATGTTGGTGGAGCACCTGGAATTATAGTTTCTTTATTTGGGACACCACTGAGCCCTGTGTAGGGAGGATCAAAAGTTCAAGGTCATACTGGGGGATAAATCAAGACCTGTCCCAAAAGAAAATAATAAGCCCTGCATGATGGTGCATGGGTTTTATCCCAGCAGCTTGGAAGAGTGAGACCAGAAGGAGGGTTGTGAGTTAAAAGTCACTTAGTAAGGATCTGTCTGAGAATAAAAAGAAAAGTGACTCGGGATGTGGCTCAATGGTTAAGCACTGCTGGGTTCAATCATTCTTGTACCAAGAGAGGAATAAATAAATACATGTGTGCATGCATCTCAGGGATAGATCACCCCCCAGGTTCCATCTGCAGCACTAAAAAAACATGTTTTTATGTATGTATGTGTGTTTACATATTAAATACTATTTATATATATGTGTGTATGTGTGTATATATTTTTCTTTTTTTGTTTTTACATATTTACATTTATATGTGAGAGAAGGAACTCACTTACTCACAGAATATACCAAAATCCCTGGTAATAAAAGACCAAGGGTCACCTTTGCTGCAGAGACACATGCAAGTTACTCTTCTCTCCTGCCAGACCATCTAAATTAGAGAGGCAAAAGACATACCAAACCAGTCAGCTTCCACCCAGCTATGGCCTGGGAGTAGCGCCAGTGACTTTGGTGACTCTAGATAACTCAGCACAATCACATGTCCCCCCGGTGATAGGAATGACCTATTTGAATGTCTGCACTATCAACTTTCAATGGTAGTCACAGTGCCTATCATTGTGACCATGGGAGACAAGGAATCACCCTAAGCAAGTAGGAACAGGGAGTGAGGAGGAGAGACCACCTGGGCCCCACTGAACCAAGAACCCCCAGCTGCACTGATGTCCTGCAGTCACAAAGGGTCCCTTTCCCTCCCCATGGGCCCTTTATCTCCTCTAAAACCACAGCATTTCAGGAAGTCTATGGGGGAGGCATTGTGATAATAAAAATATGTATCAATCTGTAGCTCTTGGTACCCTTGGTGGGTCTGTGGCAGAGGGAAGACTCTGTTTGTTCACTGGTGACCCTGGCTTAGGATCCTTTGATACAAGGACAGATCACAGTCTGTAGTGGGATTTTTTTCCTACTCATAAATGAGGACATCAAAGAAGCCTGTGGCACTCCTGCTGTCAGGGTCAAAAGACTTAGTACAGCATGTCTGTGTGGGGTTCCAGTACTGCCAGGCACCAAGTGGTGTGCTCCTGCCAGGTAAGCATTGGAGAAGGGGAGGGGAGAAATGAGACACAGGGGTCCCTGGACTGAACATGGGGAACCCATATTACAGACCATCCCCGAGGTCCCTATTACAAGGTGGGGCAAAGAGGTGCCTGTCTCCAGAAGAGACTTAATGGGAAAATTAAGCTTTGTTATCAATTTTTCAGTCACTTTTTGCCCTTCCCCTGATGCCTGGGACAGCAGCATCAAATAAGACATTTCTAAACTCAGGGACAACAGGGTCACAAAGAGAACTGGAGCCAGGATCTTCAGACCTCTAACAGTCAGTGTAGGCAGAGGTCATTGGGTACAAGGAAAGGTTACACTGGGGGACACAGTTAATTCTGAGGGCCCCACATCCTCCCTCAAGGCCTTGTTTCTGCCCCTCCACCTAGGCCATTATGACATCACAAAGTATGGGAGTCAAGGAGAGAGACTGGGAAGGGCACCATACACTGTTGGTCACTGTTCCCAGACCAACATGGAGGGAGGACACTGGGGAGCAGAGAGCGCAGGGAAAACTCCATAAAGCCGCAGAGCAGCACCAAGGTCACATCAGAAGAGGAGACAACTGAAGAAGAGTGAGTGCTACATTCACATGAGTACTAAGGAATATAAAGTATCCTATGCATTCTTCCCTAGTAGTTCTTAGTCTTCTCTGGTGTTGTGTCTAATCTCATGTCACACCATTGGTCAGAGTCTTTTGTGTACTCTGGGAAATTGCCCCTCTCCCACAAGTAATCAGTCTTCTCTGGGCATTGTGGTGGACACACTTTACATACAAGTGCTCACTCTCCAATGAGCTGTAGGTACATAATTCCCTTAGTAAACTGTTTGGGTGAGCCCATTTTCTGATAATATCAGTAAATCATCTCTGATCTTACCTGCATATCCAGGTCAAAACAACTGTGAAACTTTTAAATATGTAGATACTTCCTCTTTGGAACAACCTCAATATGACTTTGCTGCTGCCATGCAGACAGGTTCCTCATCAATGCCTGAAAATTCAAGACAATTTTAATGGATGTCAACTCCCAGAGCATTAAGGACCTCTTTTCATCACTCATATTCGACCATTTCCGCACATTTGTTCAAGTAACTGAGATCTTATGAATGATGTATCATGACCCATATTTCTGCCATCTCTCTGAGCATTGGATGGAAAGCATATAGTTAAGTATTTTCAGAATCTTCTCTGATATGTCATTGGATGCTCTCTTTTGACAAGAAGAAAACCTTCCAAGGACATTTGGGTCAGGCTCAATGAACACCTTCAAGGGACAGTGTGAAATGTGACAAGGACAATTTTTCATCCTCAAGGTGAATTTTTCAGACCATTTTAATACACCATTCTCACTATACATCATCATACTGAGACTTTGGACCAACAGACATTCTCAAAAATGATCCCAAAACTCAGACACCTGCAGGAGAGATACCCTCTCCTTAAAGAGCTCTGTCTCTCTATCCATGGGGTGATCCAAGATGGTGGACTAGAGGGTGACTGCATCTCCAGTTGCTCCAGAACCCAGGATTCAAAAAGGGGAGGCATTGAGAGACTCAGACTAAAATCGAGGCACAGGGTGAGTCTCCCCCACCAGGTGAAGCTCAGCCTGGGTGGCAGGCCCAGATAGGGGTGGCTTATTAGAGCAGGGCAGGGCAGCTAAAGTCTTCCCCAGGTAGCCCTGCTCACTCCGGCAGTGGTCTCCTCCCACACAGCCAACTTCGCAGAGCAGGTCCCCCAGTGAGAGCCTTTCTGCACAGAACCAGCTCCAAGTCCCGGAGCCAGCGGCAAGTTCCGGCCCACAGGCAACTTCAGGGACCAGGATGGGGCAGTCAGGGACTTCCCCAAGCAGCCCTGCTCCCTCCGGTGGGAGGCACCTTTCAAGGCTAGCTTCTTGGAGAAGACTGCCCAGTGAGAGCCTTTCTACACAGAGTCAGGCACAAATCTGGAGCCAGCATAGAGCTCCGACCCATAAAGCAGCCTCTGGGACCAGTGCAGGGTATCCAGAGACTTCTCCCGGTGGCCCTGCCACCTCTGGCCACAGGATCTTTCCACAGGGCAAGCTAAGATGGCAGACTAGAGGGTGACTGCATCTCCAGCCACTCCAGAAACCAGTATACAAGAAGTGTAGGCATTGAGAGACTTGGACTAAAATAGAGCCACTGGGTGAGTCTCCCCACCAGGTGAAGCTCAGCCTGGGTGGCAGGCCTGGATAGGGGCAGCTTATCAGAGCAGGACAGGGCAGCTAGAGTCTTTCCCAGGTAGCCCTGCTCACTCTGGCAGTGGGCTTCTCCCACATGGCCAGC
This sequence comes from Sciurus carolinensis, assembly GCF_902686445.1. Lineage (NCBI taxonomy): Eukaryota > Metazoa > Chordata > Mammalia > Rodentia > Sciuridae > Sciurus > Sciurus carolinensis. The sequence continues at coordinate 169,744 of NW_025920327.1, forward strand.
TTCTCAGAGAAGGTCCCTCAGTGAGATCCTTTCTGCACAGAACCAGCTCAAAGTCCCAGAGCCAGTGGTGAGCTCCGGCCTGCAGGCCACTTCAGTGACTAGGACAGAGCAGTCAGGGACTTCCCCAAGCAACCCCACTCCCTCTGGTGAGAGGCTACTTTCACGGCCAGCTTCTCAGAGCAGACCGCCCAGTGAGAGTCTTTTCGCACAGATCCAGCTCAAAGAACTGGAACCAGTAGCAGTTTAGGAGCAGTTTTCTTCAGAAGCACTGCATTATCAAGTTCCTCCAAGACTTCAGGCTACTGAAGGCTGGGAGGTGATACACTGGAAATCTACAGGGATACTATAAGCCAATAGAGAAAATCTGCAATGTCTCAGAGTCCCACTGACATCTGACCAATATGAGAAAACAAGGGAAGAAAATGTCCCAAACAAACCTAGATATTATATCAATAAAACCCAATGCCAGCACAGCAGAAGAAACATCAGAAAGAGAGTTACGAATGTACATAACTAAAATAATCATGGAAGCAAATGAGGAGATTAAAGAGCAAATGCAGGCATTGAAGGAGGAGATGAAAGAGCAAATGCAGGCATTAAATGATTGCACCAATCAACAGTTAAAAGATCAAATACAGGAAGCAAGAGATCATTTCAATAAAGAGTTAGACATTCTGAAATAAAAGAAAACAAAGAGAAATCCTTGAAATGAAGGAAACAATAAACCAAGTTAAAAACTCCATATAAAGCATAACCAATAGGGTAGAACACCAGAAAGACAGAACTTCAGACATTGAAGACAAAATATTTAATCTTGAAACCAAAGTTGATCAAACAGAGAAGATGGTAAAAATCATGAAGAGAACCTACAAGAATTACAGGATAACATGAAAAGTCCAAATTTAAGAATTATTGGGATTGAGAACAGCTTAGAGAAACAAACCAAAGGAATGAATAATCTATTCAATGAAATAATGTCAGAAAATTTCCCAAATCTGAAGAATGAAATGGAAAATCAAGTTCAAGAGGCTTAAAGGACTCCAAATACACAAAATTACAACAGACCCACACCAAGGCAGATTATGATGAAAATACCTAACATACAAAATAAAGAGAGAATTTTGAAGGCCATGAGAGAAAAGAAACAAATTACATTCAGCGGGACACCAATATAAATATCAGCAGATTTTTCAATCCAGACCCTAAAAGCTAGAAGGGCCAGGAACAATATTTACCAAGCCCTGAAAGAAAATGGATGCCAACCAAGGATCTTATAACCAGCAAAACTTACTTTCAGATTTGACAAAGAAATAAGATCATTGCATGATAAACTAAAGCTAAAGGAATTTACAAAAAGAAAGCTGGCATTACAGAATATTCTCAGCAAAATATTCCATGAGGAAGAGATGAAAAACAACAATGCAAATTAGCAATGGGTGGAACTAGCCTAAAGGAATAGCCAAACAAGGGAGAAAACAAATCATGTCAAAAAACAAAAATGATTCAAATGACTGGGAATACAAATCATATCACAATAATAACCCTGAATGTTAATGGCCTGAACTCATCAATCATAAGACATAGACTGGCAGATTGGATTCAAAAGAAAAATCCAACAATATGCTGCCTGCAAGAGATTCATCTCATAGAAAGAGATACCCATAGACTAAAGGTGAAAGGATGGGGAAAAACATACCATGCACATGGACACAGCAATAAAGCTGGAGTATCCATCCTCATTTCAGATAATGTGGACTTCAAGCCAAAACTAGTCAGAAGGAATGAAGAAGGACATAATGTACTGCTTAAGGGAAGCATAAATCAGCAAGACATAACAATCATAAATATCTATGCCCCAAACACTGGCTCATCCATGTATGTCAAACAAATCGTTCTCAATTCCAGAAATCAAATAGACCACAACACAATAATACTAGGCGATTTTAACACACCTCTCTCACCACTGGATAGATCTTCCAAACAAAAATTGAATAAAGTAACCATAGATCTCAATAAAACAATCAACAATTTAGGCTTAACAGACATATATAGAATATACCATCCAACAAAGAATGAATACACTTTCTTCTCAGCAGCACATGAATCCTTCTCTAAAATAGACCATATTTTATGCCACAAAGCTACTGTTAGCAAATACAAGAAGATAGACATACTACCTTGTACTCCATCAGATCATACTACATTGAAATTAGAAATAAAAGACAGAATAAAAAACAGAAAATTCTCCACTAACTGGAGATTAAATAATACGCTATTATATGATGAATTGATAACAGAAGACATCAATAGGGAAATAAAAAAAAATTCTTAGAAGTAAACGAGAACAAAGACACATCATATTAATATCTCTGGGACACTATGAAAGCAGTACTTAGAGGAAGATTTATTTCATGGGGCACATTCAACAAAAGAAGTAGAAACCAACAAATAAATGACTGATCACTACAGCTCAAAGCTCTAGAAAAAGAAGAGCAGACCAACAACAAAAGTAGTAGAAGATAGGAAATAGTTAAAATCAGAGCCAAAAATCAATGAAATTGAAACAAAAGAAACAATCAGAAAAATTCACAAAATGAATAGTTTGTTCTTTGAAAAAATAAACAAAATTGATAAACCCTTAGCCACACTAACAAAGAGAAAGAGGGAGAAAACTCAAATTACCAAAATTTGGAATGAGCAAGGAAATATCACAAAAGACACGAGTGAAATACAAAACATAATTAGAAGCTATTTTGAAAATCAATACTCCAACAAAACAGAAAACCTCGAAGACATCGTCAAGTTTCTAGAGACATATGAATTACCTAAACTCAACGAGGGGGACATACACAATTTAAATAAATCAATTTGAAGCAGTGAAACAGAAGAGGTCATCAAATTCCTACCAAGAAAGAAAAGTCCGGTACCAAATGGGTTCTCAGCCAAGTTCTACATAAACTTTAGAGAAGAGCTCATTCCAATACTCCTCAAAGTACTCCATGAAATAGAAGACGAGGAAACTCTCCCATACTCAGTCTATGAAGACAATATCACCCTGATACCTACACCAAACAGAGACACATCAAGGGAAGAAAATTTCAGACCAATATCCTTAATGAACATCGATACAAAAATTCTCAAAAAAATTTTAGCAAATCGCATACAAAAATATACTAAAAAGATAGTGCGCCACGATCAAGTGGGTTTTATCCGAGGAATGCAAGGTTGGTTCAACATCTGGAAATCAATAAATGTCATTCACCATATCAACAGACTTAAAGTCAAGAATCACATGATTATTTCAATAGATGCAGAAAAAGCATTCGATAAAATGCAACATCCCTTCATGCTCAAAATACTAGAAAAAATTGGGGTAGTGGGAGCATTTCTTAATATTGTAAAGGCCATCTTCACTAAGCCCATGGCCAACATCATTCTAAATTTGTGAAAAACTGAAAGCATTCCCCCTAAAAACTGTAACAAGGCAGGGATGCCCTCTTTCCCCACTTATATTCAACATTTTCCTTGAAACTCTAGCCAGAGCAATTAGACAAAGCAAAGAAATTAAGGAATACTAATTGGAAAAGAAGAACACAAACTATTCCTGTTCTCTGATTAAATGATTATATATTTAGAGGAACCAGGAAATTCCACCAGAAAACTTTTAGAACTCATAAGTGAATTCAGAAAAGTAGCAGGTTACAAGACCAATGCTCATAAATCCAATGCATTTTTATACATAAGTGAGTAATCTTCAGAAAGAGAAATTAGGAAAACTTCCCCATTCACAATAGCATCAAAAAAAAAATAAAATGCTTGGGAATCAATCTCATAAAAGAGGTGAAAGACCTCTACAATGAGAACTACAGGACACTATAGAAAGAAATTAAAGAAAACCTTAGAAGATGGAAAGATCTCCCATGTGCTTGGATAGGCAGAATTAATATTGTCAAAATGGCCATACTTCCTAAAGTGCTATACAGATTCAATGCAATTCCAATTAAAATCCCAATGATGTACCTTACAGAAATAGAGCAAGCAATTATGAAATTAATCTGGAAGATTAAAAAACCCAGAATAGCTAAAGCAGTCCTCAGTAGGAAGAGCGAAGCAGGGGGTATCGCAATACCAGATCTTCAACTCTATTACAAAGCAATAGTAACAAAAGTGGCATGGTATTGGTACCAAAATAGACAGGTAGATCAATGGTACAGAATGGAGGACATGGACACAAACCCAAATAAATACAATTTTCTCATACTAGATAAAGGGGCCAAAAATATGCAATGGAGAAAAGACAGTCTCTTCAACAAATGGTGCTGGGAAAACTGGAAAACCATATGCAACAGAATGAAATTAACCCTGTATCTCTCACCCTACACAAAACTCAACTCAAAATGGATCAAGAATCTTGGAATCAGACCAGAGTACCTGCATCTTATAGAAGAAAAAGTAGGTACAAATCTTCAACTTGTTGGCTTACGATGAGACTTCCTTAACAGAAGTCCCATAGCACAAGAAATAAAAGCAAGAATCAACAACTGGGATAGATTCAAACTAAAACACTTTTTCTCAGCAAAGAAAACTATCAGTAATGTGAATAGAGAGCCTACAGAGTGGGAGAATATCTTTGCCACTCATACTTCAGGTAGAGTGCTTATTTCCAGAATCTATAAAGACCTCAAAAAACTCTACACCAAGAATGCAAATAATCCAATCAACAAATGGGCTAAGGAAATGAACAGACACTTCACAGAAGAATATGTAAAAGCAATCAACAGATATATGAAAAATGTTCAACATAGTAATAAGAGAAATGCAAATCAAAGGTACCCTAAGATTCCATCTCACACCAATTAGAATGGCGATTATCAAGAACACAAGCAACAATAGGTGTTGGCAAGGATGTGGGGAAAAAGGTACACTCATACATTGCTGGTGGGGCTGCAAATTAGTGCAGTCACTCTGGAAAGCAGTGTGGAGATTCCTCAGAAAGCTTGGAATGGAATCACCATTTGACCCATCTCTCACTCCTTTACCTATACCCAAAGGAGTGAAAATCAGCATACCACAGAGATACAGCCACATCAATGTTTATTGCTGCTCAATTCACCATAGCCAGATTGTGGAACCAACCTAGATGTCCTTCAATTAATGAATAGTTAAAGAAACTGTGGCATATATATAGAATGGAATATTACTCTGCCATGAAGAATGATAAAATTACGGCATTTGCAGGCAAATGGATGAAATTGGACAATATCATGCTAAGTGATTTAAGTCAATCTCAAAAAAGTAAAGGATGAATTATCTCGCTGATAAGGGTATGAGTACATATAATGGGGGTGGGAGGGTTTAGCGTTAGAGTTAGGGTTAGGTTTAGGGTTGTGGATAAGGAGGGTGGTAAGAATGGAGGACAGAAGCTGTGTACAGAGGGAAAAGAGGAGTGGGAGTGGTGTGGGGGAAGGAAAAAATAACAGGATGAATCAAACATTAGGCTTTGTAAATTTATGATTACACAATTGGTATGCCTTGACTCCATGTAGAAATGGAGAAACAACAAATGTTTCCCATTTGTTTACAATAAAAAAAGCAATTGCTCATTTTACATTAAAAAAAGAACTCTGTCTCTTCTGTATTCTACAGCCAAGTATACCTCATCAAACTTTTCTCCATCTTCTATATGTTCTTCCCTAAAACTCTTCTAAATACCATTGTTAAAGATCTTCTGAGTACTCTGGTAGAGCACCCATCTCCTACCAGTGCTCAGTCTTCTGTGTCTTGCTCTAAATCTCATCTCCCTCACAATTGCAAAGGGTCCTCTGACTCTAGTATATGAGCACCCCTCACCCACCAGTGCTAAGTCCCTTCTGGGTTTGTGGGTGAACTCTCTTCAACTACTGGTGCTCACTCTCCAATTGTCCCTAGGCAACCTTTTTCCCTTAGTGAACTCTCTGTGTGAGCTCCTTTCCTGCTAAACTCAGTACAAAATGTGTGGACTTTTCTTCATGTCCAGGTCAACATAAATGTAGAAACATTTACAGATAAGGTTGTTTCCTCTTTCTAACAAACTCAATAGGACTTTGGAGCTGCCATGTAGAGAGACTCCTCACCAATGCCTTAAATCCAAGATAATTTCAATGGATGTCAATTCCTAAAGCAATGAAAGCCTCATTCTACTACACATTTTCCACCATTTCCACACCTTTGCTTAAGTGGCTGACTTCTTATGGGTGATATACCATGCCCAGGATTTCTTACATCTATCTGAACAGTGGATGGAACCCATATATTTAAATGTTTTTAGGATCTCCTCTGATAAGTCACTGGCTTTTCTTTTTGGACAAAAGAGGAAACCTCTTAGGACCCATGGATCAGGCACAATGCACACCTTCGAGGAACAGTATGAACTGTAGTTATGGAAAATTTTCCATCAGCATGGAGGAGTTCTTCAGAAATTTGAAAAGGTACCACTCTCCCATGACCCCTGAAGTAACTGAGAATTTTTCTCTTGAAAAGGGTCCAAGGGTTATGAGTCATCTTGATGAGCAACCCTCTTCCAACAGAGGTCAGTCTCCTCTGGCTCCTGTGGTCAAGCACACCTCATCTAATTTTGCTCAGGATTCTCTGTGTTCTGCCCTAAAACTCCCCTTCACCATCATTTCCCAGGTTCAACTATACCATATAGGTGAGTGCATCTCTCCAACCAGTGCTTCATCTACTCTGGATCCTGCCCTAAATCTCCCCTCACCCATCATTGCTCAAAGTACTCTGAGTACTGTGGGTGAGTGTCCCTCACCCACTAGTGCTAAGACTCCACTGTGTCCTCCTGGTGATAGCCCCTCCCCTAACTTTGCTCATTCTTCTTTGTTTTAGCCACTCATTTTACCTAATCTGTCCTTAATTAGTCTCTTCTCAAAATATGTAATCAGAATTTTCTTAGTCATTTTGTTTTTATTGAAGACCCAAATCCACAAATAAAACAATCTTAAATTGTTTTTCAATATACCAACAATGTACAAAAGCACAAAACACGTTTTCTTACACAATGTAAGAAGTCAAGAATACTTGAATTCGTATGGAGCAGTAGCAAAGTAGTCAGATGTCTCTTTAAGGAATATGTTTATAAATATTTATTCCACTTTTATTAAATCTGTTACCCATAAATTTATGTATGCTATTGAGAAAAATTAAGATATCATACAACTACTTAACACTTGAATTTACCTTTGCCTTTTCAAAAAATTCCTAGAAAGAATAGACATATGTTAATAATTTTATAGAAAACAATACTCTATTGTTTGACCACCAAGCAAAATGAGAGTGTTAGTTAATTTAAAGACATAAAAATGTTATCAAGGTAAATTTAATTAAGTGAACTGTAAGTCATTTGGGTCCATTTTGTTATAAGTTTTCAAGGGCTTTTTTATTAGTATGTCAATTTTGGCACCATGTACATGATATAGTGAAACAACCACATATAAATGCAACATACAATATATAGATAGGCCCACAAATGCATGAAAATGATAGAAAACAAAGTTTTTATAGCTTTTATGAGGTATTATTTTCTCAAAGAAAACATTAAAAAGACCTACACGTAGTTATTAAAAAGACTGTCATTTTTAACTATTTAAAATTAGGCTTGAATTTTTACATTATGACTCAGAAATGTGAAGGGCCTCTGAATTTGGTGATGTTAGGAGTAGAATCTCTTTTTTATCACAAATATTGTATATTCTCCCTACTTAATTCACTTCAAAGGAGGTCTCACTTTTTTCCAGTGTACTTAAGATCTAACCTTTAAGTAATAAGACATATGGAAACAAAAAACAGTGTAATAGGAGGTCCAGATAGACAAAAAAAGAGTAATTGGTGCAAGAACAAAAGTAAATTCACACACACACACACAGACACACACATACACACAAAGCAAACTAAAAACAAAACAAAACAAAACACATTGAGTTCAGAAATAGAGGTTTGAAAAATTGACACATCCATAATACTGTAGTAAAGAACACATGGAAAGTATTAATTGCAATGGAGTTCACTTTTCTATCAGCTTAAATCAAGATCAGATATTCACAGAGTGTACGAGCCCAAGAAGTCTTCAGAAAAGTGCTTAAAAAGTAATAAAAACTTGTACATATGACATTCTTTAATTTTCCCTTAATGTACTTATTAGGAGAAGAGAAAAAATCCACAGGGATTATGCCATAGCCTGACATTCCCAGGTCTGACACAGCTGGATTTCAAAATTTTCTATTTTATTGTCACTTCCTTTTTTAAAATTTAGGAAAAAACTTACTAAAATGGTAGAAAGGTGCAACATAAGAAAAAAGAAAGAAGTCTGCTATGTTCCAGAGAAACTTTGAATTAAAAGTGACATGTAGTCCTCTGGTTGGTAATCAGTTTGGCACTGGTAAAAGTAGTTACATTTCAGATGGATATCTGGAAGACACTCAAGGAGCAAGGAAACTACCATTTTGTCAATGTGGGGGTAAATTGGCATATGTATCACAGCTTGGACCATTTTATCTCCCTTTGTGTTAAACAAGTCCAATTGTAAGATCATGTATTATTTTATGTTTCCCTCCAGAGGTTATTTTCTTCATTCTGAACTGATAATTAAACCAGCTCAGTTACAGAGTAAACCTATATATTTCTTTCATAAAAATAGTATGGAAAGTTTAGCATATTTTTAATGCATTGCAGAGCAGTGGGAACCTGATACTTTATCTGTAAGACACAGGGAAGATTAGGTATGTTCTCCAATATTCCTTGTACCTATAAACCAGACTATTTTTTGGTTTTCTCTGAATACTAGTGCATGGTACAACAACAGGTCTGCACGGTGGTGAATTTGCCTTCTATATGCAACCATAAAGATAGAAAGAGGCCTTTTGTATTCTCTAAACTTACCAACATGTCCCAATTTGAAGCTGCATACCACAAACTGGATAATTTATGTGAAATAATTTAGACATGTTTAAAATTTGGTGTTTTGAAACCAACAGAAGTTCAAAAAAATTTTGCAGAGAGGAAAAGCTCCATATAAGAATGAAAGATAATACATTTTGAGAATTATTTGAGTTAAGCAAGATATTTGCCAAGTAGAAGATTCATTTAAAATTGTCTCTTCAGCCCTCAGAGTCACAAGACAATGGCCTATTGTTATGTTTCTCAATTTGAACTAGGAGGAAAGTCTGATATAGTCAGGGTAATATTTCCAATTGAAAAGGCAAACAATTGAACTCCCTGAAGAAAGAGTGAAACAGTGTAATTTATTGTAATGAAGTGATAGGATGTTTTAAGAATTTTTTTTCTGTGAAGAAAGGATATCTTTTGAAAGTCTGAAAAACAACCCTCAATTTTGAATATAGGGAAATCTATTTTGGTATGTTCACACAATGACTCCCTTTCTAATAGTTGAAAATCAGTAAGAGACTTGGGGTTTGGATGCCAGAAAGTGTTTAGCCCTGGAAGTCCATATACACTTTCTATAGACAATTGCCAGAGAACAGGTATTATAACTGAGAGTCAGCTATAGATAGAGAGCATTTGGGCGTTCCTGTACACCAGGGTTTACATTGGTAAGAAGCTATTTTAAAGAGAAGAGAGATTCCTTGCTTCATACTATGGTGATAAATGGGGCACTATTTTTCCTCATACCTGAGATCAGACTAAGACTGTCTAAAGACTTTTCTGAGCTCAATATGCTCTTCTCTTAAATTCACCAATGATTCTTCAGTAATTAGACATTTTGTCTAACTGATCCTCTGAGAATTTTTTTCTCCCACCTATTCAGAGATAAAATATTTAAAAGTCACTTTGTTCATCCATCAAAAATAAAATTATAGCATTTTTAGGAAAATGGGTGAAACTGTAGAACATTATATTTACTAAAATATGCCATATATTCAACAAGAACTATGTATTTTTTTCTCATGTGTAAATACAAGAGATAAAAATGAAAAATTTGATTGCATTAAAATAGAAAAAAGGGATGGGGATATAACTGAGCTTATAGACTGCTTGCATCACAATCATAAGGCCCTGGTTTCAATCCCCAGCACCACAAAAAGAAAAAATAAAATAAAAGGCCAATGAGGGAAAGAAAATTTCTTGTAGCAGTTTTGCACAGAAACAATTGAATTTGCTGTGAAATTTCTATCTTTTGGGGATATGCATAGGAATTCTGCATAAGAAACATTTCAATCATTACAAAATTTCTTAATTCAATATAGAAAAAATATTTAATAAATAAAGAGAGAGTAGGTGAATGCAATAAATTAATCATTGTTAATGTACGATGTGACACACTCAAGCCCACTGGAAAACCTTTGGCAGAATGGATACCTTCATATGTACAGCCATCAAGATGTTCTTTGAAGAAAGTCCAGAATATTTTTCCCTTGGAAGGGCTTTATCTTAAGGGAACAAATCTGCCTAAAGAGTCTGAGAGATCTGAATCCATACATTTTTTAACCTTGCAAAATGATTTACCACTGCAGTAAAGAGATCTTTCATGACATGATGCATTGTATGAAATATGACTCCAGCACTATGAGCATTGGAATAAACTTCAAATATATATATATTTTTGTACTTCAGTGCTTTGTGACTCAGAGGTATCTGTATGAACAACTGGAGTGGACCTGCTCTGTCTGGGATGCAGACTTACATGGAAATTTGAAAAACGTGTGACTCCTATAATGGGACTGTTCTGTATTTATGAAATACAACTTTAGCCAAACATAGGAGAATTGAATTATTCTTCTGATGGAAAGTCTGAGAAGACTTTGAATAAAATCAGCTGGGAAGACAGGAAATATAAATTGGCTTTGCACTAATGGATTAGTAACTTTGAAGCTGGGAATTCTGAGGAAAATGAATTATCAGAATGGGAACAAAAGGCAGTTATGACATCTTAGTAGTTCCTAGGTAAAGGAATTTACATAACTGAGAAATATTTTTCAGAGCACAAGAGAGTGGCCAAGCTCCAGAAGAGGCAAGCTAAAATTTGAGGTTATAGCCTTTCCTTCAGGTAGAGATACACTCAGGGCATCTCATGCTACATAGACACTAGGCCAAAAGATAAGGTCTGGTACTTTGTTGACCCCAAAATTGGTATTTTTCCTTAGTGATTTGTTGCCCTATTAAGACTTGGTGAGAAATTGTGGATATCTCCATATACATGTTAATATATAGTTTCAAGACATATTATTACAGAAACTGCTATGTTGGATCATTTACCAACCCACAGTACTAAATATCTTCTTCACATGTTTTTCATCTTTCAGATCACCTTTACTGAACTGAATGAAGAAATAATAATTTCTTCTGGTAGGACTGCCAGATAACACAGGAATGTACTGGTAATTCTGTGTGTTTTAGAAAACCTCACAGAAACTCTGTATAAATAGTATTTCATATGCCAAAGTACTTCTTAATTATCAACATAAAAAACATCTTTGGAGAATTAAAAAAATGTCAGAATAGCTGATTGCAATTATTACACCCATTGAGAGACTATACAATGTGACACACACAAGTCCATCAAGACTCCTGACAGAAAGGTAAAAATGACATGAAAAGGCATCGGTTTTTCAATAAATATAGCTCAACATTATTTTACCCAGTGTCTGTGGGGTATTTTTGTTGCGGGAACAAATATCCCTAAGGCAGTCCAGCAGCCCTAATCTATGCTTATTTTTCCCATGGGGCTGCTTCAAATTCAAAGTACTTTTATTTTATAAAGGCCATGATTTTTACAGTCAAGACAGGTTCTGCTGATGGATCAGAGAAAATTCCTGGAGATCGGAATTTAGTTTATGACAGAACCAGTGCCCCTGAAGGGAGAACCTGAAGCGCAATAACTAAAGGAGCTGTGAGTGCAGAGCTGCAGGGGAGACTGTTAAAACAAAACAGGTGCATGTCATGTCATATTGGACACAACTGACATATAAAATTTAATCCATGAGAATATCAAAGGTCTTGAGAGCCCATCCCTCACATAGTGTACAAAAACCCTACTATTGGAAATTTAAGACTTAATATCTCCCTCTGAATTTCAATTTTGCTTTAAATTGATTCCACCTTTTCACTTCCTTATTTCTCATTTTTAAATTGGAATGATTACTATTTGTCAATTTTTTTATGGTTTATACACATACACAAAAACATACACATACATAAATATCTTCCCTTGACTCTCAAAAGGGTTTTTGGAATTGTACTTTTTTTCAGTACTAGGAATTGTATTCAGTGGTGGTCTAACACTGAACTATAACTATATTGATTTTATCACTTAAAATTTTGAGATAAGGTCTTGCTAAATTGCTTGGGCTGGCCTCAAATTTATGATCCCATTTCTCAGTTGGGTTGCATTCTTTTTCTGGGGCACCCAGTACTCTTGTACTTTTGATTAATATTGAAAATATTTGAGATTTTGTAATTTTTGGAGAAGAAAGAAAAGCATTTTAATTGTGGGAGAAACAAGAACCTTGGAAGATAATTGTCAGAATACTATGGATTGCATATGATAAGTGTCTCTCTAAAAGAGTTATGGGTCAGAACATGATCCCTGATGTGGTGACGTGGGATGTTTTGTAAGGGTTAAAAGGTGGCGGTAAATGATATCTTCTTAGGGCATTGTGGATGTTTCCTTCAAAATTAATTCATTTCTCATGATATTTGGTAATTTTTCATGAGAGAGTTGACATAAAATATTGAACCTTGTCCCTCTCGGTGTATCTGACCTCCTGAATAAAGCTGTGATATTTAAATTTGATTTGTGCTTCCACTCTTGCAATCCACCCTGATTGGATGTGATCAAGAGAAACCTTAATGGGGAAGAGGTGGTGGGTGTGCAATGCTAAAGAATCTTCACATCTGTGAGCAAAATAAAACTTGTTAGTGAATTATTTTAATATAGGCATTCCATTATAAACATGATGTGTGATCTAATTCAGTAACGTATGGTTTTGTGAACAAAAGTGGAAATATTATTTTCCTCACTATTTGATCCCTCTAAAATTAAAGAAAAATTCTAGGTATAATTTTAAAAAACTTGTATTTATTAGCATAAATTCAATAATAATCTCCTCCTAAAAAATAAACATTTAGCTGTAATAACAAGGTGTTTCAATGAAGAGTCATATTTAAAATTTTACACGAATTTAAACTCTTCCTTGGCATAACTAGCCACAAGAATATTTTAAAATAAAAATCTGAGATATTATGTAATCAATCATTGTTATTTTTTCAATACATACATACTTAGACAAAATTTGAAAAATTACTAAATGGGGCAAACTTGGATAAGAAGAATCTCATGCTGGGTCATAAAGTTGACAGACTGTCCTATAATTTAATATATATGGAGCTCAAGCTTATAAATTATGCTTAAATAAATACAAAATGAGAAACACAAGTTTTACATATACTTTTTAAAATTTTATTTATTTTTATTCATTTTAAAGAAATGGGGTGCAACTTGTTTCTCTGCTTCCACATGATGTAGAGTCATATAATTTGTGTAATCACACCTGTACATAAGAAAATAATGTTTGTCTCAATCTGTTATTTTTTCTTCTCCCACCCCTCCCAACCCTCTTTTCTCTATACAATCCATCCTTTCTCCATTCTTGCCTTCTTTCCATCGCTCATTAGTTATCATCATCTGCTTGTCAGATAAATCATTCAGTCTTTGTCTCTTTCAGATTGCCTTATCTCACTTAGCATGATACTCTCCAACTTTATCCATTTGCCTGCAAATGCCATAATTTTATAATTCTTTATGACTGAGTAATATTTCATTGTGTATATGTACCACAGTTTCCTTTTCCATTCAGTGGTTGAAGTGTATCTATGTTGGTTCCACAATCTAGCTATTGTGAATTGAGCAGCCATTAACACTGATGTGGTTGCAACATGGTAGTATGCTGATTTTAAGTCCTTTGGGTATAGGCCAAGGAGTGGGATAACTGGGTCAAATGGTGGTTCCATTTCAAGTTTTCTAAGGAATCTCTGCACTGCTTTCCAGAGTGGTTGCAGTAATTTGCAACCCCACCAGCAATGTATGAATGTACCTTTTTCCCCACATCCTTGTCAAAACCTATTGTTGCTTGTATTCTTGATAACTGCCATTCTAATTGGGGTGAGATAGAATCTTTGGGCAGTTTTGATTTGCATTTCTCTTATTACTAGAGATGTTGAACATTTTTTATATATCTGTTGATTGCTTGTAGATTTTATTCTGTGAAGTGTCTGCTCACTTCCTTAATCCTTTTGTTAATGGGGCCATATATATTCTTGGGGTAAATTTTTTGATTTCTTTATAGATTTTGGAGATAAATGATTTATTAGAAGTATGTGTGGCAAATATTCTCTTCCACTCTGCAGGTTTTCTCTTCACATTGCTGATAGTTTCCATTGCTGAGAAAAAAAGTTTTAGTTCGAATGTTTCCCTATTATTGACTACTGCTTGTATTTCTTGTGCTTTGGGCGTCATGTTAAGGAAGTGTGGTCCTAAGCTGACATGATGAAGATTTGGACAACACACCTACACCAAGGCACATTATAATAAAAATACATAACATAAAAAATAAAAATGAAAATATAAAAAGATAAAGATTCTTTTTTCTGAGATAGGAAAAAGAATACAAATTACATTCAGGGGGAAATCAATATGGATATCAGCAGATTTCTCAACCCAAACCCTAAAAGTTAGAAGGACCTGAAACAGCATATTTCAAGCTCTGAAAGAAAATGGATGCCAAGAATCTTAAACCCAGTAAATTTAACTTCATATTTGATGATGAAATTCTATCCTTTCATGATAAACAAAACTAAAAGATTTTACAAAGAGAAACCTGGCACTACAGAACAATCTCAGCAAAATATTCCATGAGGAAGAAATGAAAAGAAATGATGTAAGTCAGCAAAGGGAGGAACTACCTTAAAGGAGTAACCAAATAATGGAGAAACCAAGCCAAGTTATAAACCAAAAATAAACCAAAATGACCAGGTATACAAACAATAACTCAATAATAACCCTGAATGTTAATGGCCTGAACTCATCAATAAAAAGACATAGACTGGAAGATTGGAATAAAAGAAAGATCCAAAAATATGCTGCCTTCAAAGACTCATCTCATAGAAAAGGATGCCCACAGATTAAAGGTGAAAGGATAGAAAAACATATTATATATACTTTTGTATGATTATTTTATTTCAATTTCTGCATTGTATTCCATTTAAAATAATGAAGTCCATTTATTTAACCTTTTATTACTAATAGATATTTGAATTGTTTACAGTGTGCACATAATGCTGCAGTAATTTGTCTTTTGCATGGTAAACATATATAGGCATTCCTTACTATATATAAACCTAAGAATGAACTCAATGAGCAACACCAGAAGCATATGTCCACCTCTGCATGATACCACCAGAGATTTCAAAAGTGGTTGTAAAAATCCACATGCATATCCAGGCACAGTTTTGCATGCTTGATTTGGGAGGCTGAGGTAGGACTATTAGAAATTAAGACAGTCTCAGCAAATGGGAGGTAGTCTCCAAATAAAATGCAAAAATAGGGCTGGGGATGTGACTCAGTGATCAAGTGCTCCTGAACTCTATACCTGGTACAAGAACAATTCACAAACATAGCAGTTTATAAAATTCCACATTTTCTATCTCTTTTCAAGTCTTTTTTGTTCTTTTTAGATATACAGGACAATAGAGTGCATTTTGACATATAATACACACATAAATTTTAACATTCTAATTAGGTTCTGATTGTTGTGCTAGAATATGATGTGGAATTTTATTGGATTTATATTCATATATGAACATAGAAAATTTATACCTGATTAATTCTACAGAATTTTCTATTCCCCCTTCTTTTTCTTTATCCACCTTTGTCTAGTCCAATAAACTTTTATTCTCCCCTCCACCATTGTTGTGTGTTAGAATCCACAAATCATAGAGAACTTTTAGCCTTTATATTTTGGGAATGGTTTACTTCATGTAGCATGTTAATGTCCAGTTTCAAAAATTTTAGAGTGATATTACTAATTCTTAAAATTTTGATTAATTTTCTATAAAAATTTGATGGTTTTTTGGTTCTGGTTTTCATGTCCTGTGTAGATGTAAACATACTAATATGCCATCAATAAATTATGTGTTAGTATGCCTTTCTAAAATTTAAAATGTTTTGTTTTATTTGAAGGATCTACCTTGTAGTTTTATGTGTTTTATTTAAAGATTGCTAACTCGTATTTGACAAGTTATTGTCTCTAGGATAGTTGAAAGTGTGTTTAAATAAATATTCATGGGTTTACTACTTTTTACAAACTAGCTATCATTGGTCTAATACTAGGCATGGTTTAATTTTTGTCATGGTTTAAATCTCACTGACAAGACAAATTGAGTACACTGTACTCATACATTAACCTCCTCTTTCACATGATATTTTCTCCAGAAAATAAACTGTCTCTCCTTCCAACATAATATGAAATACTATTTTTAATTCTTTTAATTTTTAAAAATTTTTACGTTTACAGACTGCTTTTTGATTCACTTACACAAATGAGATACACTTTTAATTTCTATGGTTGTACCCTATAGATTGACACCATTTATGCAATCAAACATGTACACAGGGTAATGATGTCTGTCTCATTTCAGGTAAGTAAAAGGCTAATTTTGATGAGATCATATTGATGGAGTAGAAAATATAGACTCTCAAAAAAGAACAGAGTAGGTAAAGATATCACTGGGTATAAACTACATCTTTTTGTTTGAGACTGAGCACAGATGCAAAGGTGGTTTTCATCAGATATATTCTGATTCCAATCATCTGTTCTAACTAGACATTGCTATGCTACTATTCTTCTTGCAAGCATGAAAGAGTGTGTATTTAGAAAGAGGATTCTCAAAAATAAAATTATCCAATTCAGTAAGTTCTTTTCTTCAGGACCAAAGAAATGTCCTCCAAAGAATATACATGATTTGAATAAACGTGTCTGTGTGAAACTCCAAGAAAATGAAACAAATATCATGAGGCTGAAGTGAGAGTTTATGCAATTATTCAAACAATTATTTCTGAATATCATTTGCTAAGTTCTAAAATCATATAATGCCTGTCACTGTATAGAAAACAAATTGCATATACTGCCAAAAAGCAAACTTTTATGATTACTATATCCTCATTGTTTACAGGTTTGGATTAGACTTCCTCCATTTGAAATGACCTACATATAATCCACTACATCTCCATTAGTGATGGTGAAAAATTTATTTGTTAGGAAAACTGTCAATTTCCAATTTTTTTGTCAATTTTTGGTTTGCTGTCATAGAGCCTGGAGGCCCACCCACTACAGTTCCTGATCTCCAGTGAAATTTTGCATAGCAGGAAGTACACATTACCTGAGCAAACTCTACAATTTTATCAGGGACAATATTATCAGCCAAAACAGCTGTTCATCTGCTATCATTTCTACCTCACTCTGCTTTTCTAACCCATCCCGCATAAATACTTGTTTTGTAATTTACCTATGACTCAGACAGAGAAATAAAATGTATCAATATTTGGTGCTTCCAAATAGATCCTACCAACAACAGTCCTCAAACCCACCAACCTTGGTTAATATCAGGAAATGTGTTTATCTTCTTCATATTTTTATACTTTTATTTTCTTTATTTCATATTCTCAAGATTCAAAACTTCAAATAAAAAGGTTGATTAAACATGGTTAATTAAATCAATAAAATGCTTGTTTTCATGTCAATGTTACTTTTCAAAATATCATCCAAGAACAGCCCCCACTATTTAAGTGTTCAAGAATGTAAAGTTCCTTCATGGAAGTTTCTGCCATGTGGATAACTCACAATCAACAGTTAAAGGTTTGTGTGAAAGACTGAACTTGGTGTGTTTAAGTTCATAGCATATTGAGAAAATTGAGTCAGGATGTAATGTGAGGCTGAAAGAGTGTTTACAAATCTGAATATTATTGTTTTGTTTGAGTAGAAATGATGCTTTTGTTTTGTGTCTGTGTTTTCTGGAGAGATATTTTATTTATTAATTTCCCTTGTGATTAAAACTTCCATGTTTTTATGTATATATTATGTGTGTTTTATATTTTTATGTGGTTTAGATGTTCAAAGTAATGAATTAAAACTTTATTTTTGAGACTCAAGCAATAATTAGGTCTTTAATCAAAGGGAACAAAGAATGTGAGAATATAAAATTTAATGTCTATATCCAAATTCTCAGTAAAAATATTGGTTTATATGTAGTCCACAAAGCATTTTTTTTATAACAAAGGCAGTGATAAGAATGAGCAATATACAGTCATAAGTGAAATAGATGACATTTTCACATTTACTGAATAAGAGAAACCAGACAAAATTTTTACATTTTATTATTCATTGAATAAAGTTAAAAAGTTGTTAGAATTAATGTGATCTACAAAGTAATAAATTCTTATCTAAAAATAGCAGAAACAATTAAGCTTAGGGAACTAATGTTTTTGATAGGTTGTTGAATATTGATAAAAGAGAGCAGGGAGTGTAGATTGTTCTAGGAAAAAGTGATGAAATAGTATTATCTAGAAAAATACATGAATATGGTATGCTCTTGGACTGGGTCAGTCAAGATTATTCCTGAATGTCCTATAACTGTGAGCCTGTTTGAAGATGTTACTGGTCTCATCCATGTCAGACAATTCAACATGGATTCTGTTGGCTTATTCCTAAACAACTTTTAATATATCCAGCTTGTCTGAGAAAGTAAATTCAAGAAAGAGTTGTGGTTTTTATATGGTGTTTATATATATTTACTATTGTTAGGAAGAGAGTAGGATTCTATTTACTGATTCCCTCAGTGAACATGCATAGTTTACATCTCTGTGGATAAAAGACTGTTTTCTACTAGTATGGATAGCAATATTCTTATGTCAATGCATGCTATGGGTGACTATTTTCACAATTTTATTTTTTAAATTTTCAGAAACTTCTAGATATTTTATTTCAGCCTGGGTATACTATTGAGTTATATTTGTAAAACTTTCTTGTAGTTAACTGTGATCATGTTATTAGACTCTCTGTAAGTGAAAGAGAGTGGAAGTGATATATGCCAATTACTGGTATGGTCATACAAATTTCACACTCCTCCATGCTCTCTTCTTTTCTAACTTTCTGAGATGTTGACATCCATATTTCCATGGAGTGGGATTCTTATACAGATAAAGTATCTACCACTTCAGTCCAAGAATATAAATTATACCATGAGGTACACATGGTATAATTCTTCTTCTCTATTATGAATTGTTACTTAAAAGGGGAGACTTCTCAGGATAATTACTATTGCCTAGGCTGTTTGTACAAATGTATAGAGTAATTTTTGGGGATGGAAATAATTGCACTTGTTATAAAATAAGTAAAAAATAATGAGTTTAAACATGTATCTTTCCCTGGACTATTTATGTGTTTGAGGTATGTGTGTCAACATGGATATGAATAGCTGTATATACTTACCATAGCTCAGCTTATACTCAGTAGAATCATCAATATGTTCAAATTTGAAGGTGCATGAAATGATTTCTCCCACCAGGTCTCTC
The DNA here is from genome assembly GCF_902686445.1 of Sciurus carolinensis. Classification (NCBI taxonomy): domain Eukaryota; kingdom Metazoa; phylum Chordata; class Mammalia; order Rodentia; family Sciuridae; genus Sciurus; species Sciurus carolinensis. The sequence goes on from NW_025920327.1 coordinate 189,374, forward strand.
TAGTTGACTAGTGGTAAACAAATGAGCCACAATCATCATTGACTATATTGGATAATTGTTAGAAATTTTTGTTTGGACTACCAGAGTGTACAAAGAAATATGAGCCAGACTTTGAAATTTTGCTGTTTGCTCCAATTTGTCAACTACCACCAAAGAAAAATAGACCTATCTCAGTAATCTTTTGTTTACTGTGAATTATATATTTCTCACACTATCTTATAACCTCTAAAGAACCAAAACTTATATAAATTTAGCCTTGATGTTTAAGAGTGTTTGTGTTTTATATCCTTTGTTTTCTTTGCATTCCCCATAAGGTTCCCTACATTTATATCTTAGAGTCTTAAAAATAAATAGTTATTAAATCCAGGTTTATATCCCATGACCTATATACATCCTTGTGGAATTTGTTTGAACATTCTATTCTCTTTCTATTATTTCCTTCATTTCACAGTGTGACTTTTCTTTTCAGCAAAAGGAAAAATCACTATTAGAATATTTACAATAATATTTTGCCAAGTTATAAAGGAAGAAGTTTATTGAAATGAAATTGAGTGATACACAATGACATTGTGCAGGTGACCTATGCACATACCCAGAGAAATAAAAGCTGGATCATTTACATATTTGCTTTACTCTCTACTTGAGCCAAAAGGAAGACCTCAAGAACAATAAAAGTACCCTGTTCTCCTTTGTTTCATCAATTGTCACTTGCCTTGATCTTTTTATCTCTCATTCCTTCACTCATCTTCCACTAACTAGAAAAACACCCCCTTTTTTCCTTTTATAAGACTGTTTTGGTTCTCTTAGACTCAGAGAAAAAGAAAACACATACCACTTGATTTCTTCACAGGCTGAGGAATGAAGGAATTTTCCAGGTAGTTCCTCTTTTGCCTCCTCATCATGGTGATGTTCTTCATAAGGTTACTCATATCAGGTAAGATCCTCTCAGAATCTCAACTCTTCAAAAATTATGGGATGATGAGTAAGAATGAAATCCATAACTGGAGAAAAAATATAAAATAAACTTAGGTTATCTGTTTATTTAATCAATATCCTTAGTAGTGCTTAGTATAACATTATGATTGTTCAGAGATCAACTATCACTAAGACCTCAGCAGTGAATTATGACTTACTGATGACATGACAGAGTCCATGGATTCACACCATATTTACAGTATTTCAACATTGCTAATATGCATCAGATAAGTAGAAGACCATTTTGCATTGAATGTTCTATCATTAAGTTAAATATTAATTCACTGAACTTGATACCAAAGTTAGAGATGCACATAGATTAAACAAGGTAATCCTTCTATAAGTCTATAGACACTTGATTACAGAGTGTAAGGACATGACAGTACCAGAGAAGGTCAGGCTGAGAATCATGCTTGACTCAGAAAAGTAATGGCTATATACATAAGTGCTATTAATGGTATGTAGAACTCATTGAGATGAATGTTGAAATGTGGGTTGAGTATGAGAAAATCTTACCCATACATACAGCACCTGAACAATGGGAGAGGATTGTTTTTGTTGTACTGGTTTCTTACTGAGTTCATAAAAAATCACCAAATATTTATTATTTAAAATATAGTGTATTATTCTTATTTTTGGGTTCAAATCACCTTATGGGACTTGAGATTTAAGATCAAGTTTCAGCAGACCTCCTATCTCGAGGTTAAACTTAAGGTCACTCCATTTTCCCCCTCCAAGTTCCAGAACTTCCTACAATCATTACCTCTTTTTCATGTTTTTACTATTCATCAATTATCAGTTAAACACCTATATTCATGATCACAGTTCCACTCTGACCACTATGTTCTTAGCTGATTCTCATAAAAGCCATTGTGGTAAACTTGACTATGACCAGATTAAGTAGACAATCTTCACATTCAAAATAATTGATTTCTCATCTGCATAGTCCCCTTTTCTATAAAAGATCACATATTTATGAATTCATGGTATTCAAGTGTTTATATTTAGGAGGTGAAAGATGCTGTCAGAGAAAAAGTTTTGTTCTTTATCATTCTATACCAAAATAAAATCAGAGATATTTAGAAGAATTTACCTATAGTAAAATATAGAATTTTAAGAGTAGAAATCTGAAATTGAGGAAAAGATTGTAATAAATTTAAAATTATTATGTAAACATATAGAATAAAACAAGCAGAATTAAATAACTTAGATATCACTTGAAACTAAATATTAAAAAAAGTAATAAAATAGCATTCCAGAAAGAAAAACATATCATGTTATAGAACTAAGGAAAACAAATGAAACAATAAATAACTTCATGTAAGGATGACAGATCATTATAAATAACATAATTTTGAGGTTATGGAGTTCTGTAAAATTGAGATGTTAAACAAATTTATATTAGAATAAATAACCCAATTAGAATCTGAAAGACATATAACAAAACACAAGTTCTAATGTTCATAAATAATATAGATATAGTAAGGTAAAGAAAAATACCAAATATAAAATTTAAAATATGTGGGGATTTTGTATGGGAAATTGAATTCAGATGTGTTTCACCACTGAGCCACATCCCCAGTATTTAACATATTTTATTTAGTGATAGTATTTCACTAAGAGGTTGGCTTGAAATTGTGATCCTCTTGCCACAGTCTCCCAAGTGGCAGGGATGACAGGGAGAATGTGCAACTGTGACTACCAATGAAAACAGTTTTAAGTAGAAACAAATCAAAGGATGCAACAAAGTAATAATTATGGCTTCTGAGTTAAGTATGTTAGCACCTTAAGTCTGTGATATAGCCAATTTAAAAGTAAAGGAAAATGTTAAGATAGAACGTGAGCCAAACTTTCACTGCTGTGACAAAAAAAAAAAAAACTTTACCAGAATCATCCTAGAATGAGGATTGGTGTGAACCAGGGTGGGAATTGATGAATTCAATTGCATAATACAATTTTCTAGGAATAATATTTTGTCTTCAACTTTCTTAAATACTAGAATTTGAGTATTGCTGCCAACTCTTTTTCCATCTTCATCTCTCTTAACAGGTGCTATAACCATGTCTCAATTCCATGATATTTATACATGATCCCTCTCTGCTTTTGTCCCATCTGTATCTCCTTTCTTGAAAACTCAAAGTAGATCTTTTGATGAATTGGGTGCAGTGTGTTTTTTTTTTTTTTTTCAACATAAAAATGTTTCTGGTCAGAAATTTGGAGGAATATATCTCTACACACTTGATCTGACATGGTACATATTTCTCAATGCATATGCTTATTTGTTGATAGACACAATAACTTGGCCTTATGTGTTTATATTTGTGTGATGCTAAGGATAGAACCCAGAGTCTTACTCCTGGTAGGCAAGCATTTTACCACTGAAAAACAGACCATGCCACTCTTGGTGTACTTTTCTACATAAAAGACATATATAATCATAAGATTATAAGAGCCAACACAAATTTTAATAATTAATATTTAGTGAACCTAATTTGAAATTGCATCCAACTTTACCATGAAATCCAGCAAAAAAAGAAATTGCAGAAAATACCTTATACAAGTAGGGGAAAAAGAGTGAGAGGAGCAGTGAATCCATTTATACACAAAATTGATGGGAGAAACAGAAATTGTGATTAAAGAAAAGAATGTAAATATGCTAAGAATTTTAAAAAGTGAAAATAACTACGAAAAGCAGGAGAAAGGGAGTAACATGCTTAGCTCTTAATTAGTAATCTCAGGTATAAATTAAAACACATTAATATGTAAAATATGTTGCAGATGCAGACATTGTGATTAGAGAAGAAAAGACAATATTTTTGAGCCTATGAAATGCAAAAATAAGTATAAAATCAGGATATATTCACAGAGTAAATGAATAAAATGTGCTAATAAATTTATAACTTATCACAGGATTAAAGTCATTTCATAATCACACAACCAATATTTTAAAATTTCCTCTAAATTAGAGGGTCAATTTCAAATTTTAATATCATGTTTTTGATTCATTGAAATTGCAAAAACACAGATTTACCAGACTCATTATTTTCAACAAATGCAAGATTTTTTAAAAATAAAATGTAATTGAAAATAGTATGATTTATTTTGTTAGAATAACTTCTCTATTGGATTCCATCATCCCTTCTTCACTCCTACATTCATTTTAAGAGATTTATTGATGTATAATTACTATTTATCAAAGCAGTTTATTTTGGATATACAAAAGAATGAGTCTGATTCAGCTACCTATTTTGCCTTCTATTTACATATTGGGATAGATTTGCTATTTCTTTGGGAAAACATATATCTCATGATGAGAATTTTGATGTTCATGTAGAAAACTCTGAAATCATTTATAATTTCATAGTTTTTTAAAAATTTTGAGTTTCAACTTATTATGTAGCTGTGATACAAAATCACTATATTTTTTTAATGGCTAAAATGATATAAATCTGGGAAAGTATTTGGATGTTTTTGAATAATTTAGCAAGTTCTTTCAAATGCCTTCTTTGTAAGCACTTTGCTATAGAATATGTTTTAAAATTCCAAATTTTCTGACATTTCAAGCCAGTAGAAGTGTGTTGAGAAATGAAATGTTTTCCTGTCCTCTTATTAACACAAGACAAAATGTCAGCATTAACTAATTAGCATATGATTTTAAGAATAACAACAAAAATATTCAATAAATGTAATAATGTTCTACAAGTTTGTTGACTATTATGGTGTGGGTCTCAGAATGTTCCCTGCAAAGTTCATTCATCAGGCAATGTAGCATCATTCAAAGATGAGAATACTGGACTATGAAAACTGTAACATTAACTCTGGAATAATCCAATTGTTGAAATTATAACCAGAAAGAAAAGGGAGTGTTAACAGTAAGCAGTTAGACATGGGTTGATAAAGTAGGTCACTGGTAGAATGGAGGTGGATTTTTGTCTGTCCCTGGATTCTCCCAATATCTGATTCCTGACTGGTAAAAAAATGTCCTGTGCCATTTTGTTCCATTATAGTGGTATGCCCATTGCAGACCCAGAAATCTGGAGTCATGTGATCATGTACTTTGACATAGAAAATGATCAGTGAAGATACCCTTTTGTTCCTTTTGTTGTTCTTCACAGATATTATATCTAGGATTATATTGGTGAAGCTAGGTAATGACTACATGGAAGTACCCCAGATTTTTTTTAATTATATGTAAGTTTCTCCTAAATAAATTAATTTTATTTGAAACCTGAGGAAATCTCAAGTTTGACTTTAAAAATTGAAATAAAATTTGCACTCCAAATTATACTTGAAATCAAAGGTAAATGTCTCAAAGTAAAAAAATTGCATTAAAAATCATTATGATTCACAGAATATTGGATAAATTTTCTATCTTATTATTATCACATTCATCCTTATGAATAGTATTTTCTCCGTTATTAAGGCAACATAGCCAAATCACAAAGACAGTGTGAGGAACTTAGAGACAGTGAGGCACTTAAGGTCACAAGCTTGCTTGTTCAAAGTCCAGTTATTTTGTTTTTGACTTTCTTTTTTCATTGGGTGCATGGATGGTAAATAGTAGTATTTTTTTCTCAAAAATGTAATAAGTTAAATAACTAGTATTATGTAAGACTGTCACAAAATAAAAAGCCTCAATAAAAATGAGAAATAATAGCAAAATTTATGAAACTCATGCAAATGATTTTTGCAAATATTCTTAAATATTGACCATCACCAGTGCCAATGTTACTATCAAAAAATTGCATTTACACCATATGAATTTAAATGTTTTTTTATTTTTCCATGTATTCTAGAAAGCTCAGAGCTTAATGTGAAGCTCCATCCAACAAATGTTATATTTGTGATTTCCTTTTACTCTAATCTAAGTTGTTATTTCTATGCTTTGTATTTTAACTCAGTGTTTAACTTCCTTTTCTTATTTTGAATTAGAGCATTATAGTGATACATAATGGTTGGGTTCATCATTCCTTCAGGAAAGTATTATTTTAGTGGTTCTATTTTTTATACATCACATTAGAATTCATTTTTGTGGTTTAGAAATTGGACTACAATTTACTCTAATCCAGTTTCCTCTACTACTTTTTTCCTCCCTTCCTCCATCTAATTTACCTTGTCCTGTATTCTTTTTCTGAGTTTTCTGATATTTACCTATATTTTTTAATAACTCTTTTGTGGATATACATGATAGGGAGATTCAATTTCATGCATTTATATATGTATAAGAGAAAGTTAAGTCACATTTATTCTAATGCTTTACATTATCTCATCACTTTTCTCTCTCATTGACCTTAATATGGTCCAATAAATTTTATTCTATTTTCATGAGATTTTTCACCTACTTTTTTCCTTTGCCTCTCCATCTTTCCACTTTTTAAAAATAGATTTTCCATAGCCAAAAAAACATTTGAACTTTGGCTTTATGTCTGTGCTATTTCACATAGAATAATAGTCTATTAAAGCAAATATTTACCAACAAATCCCATAGTTCCTTTCATTTTTATGATTGAATAATATACCATTGTACATATATACCATATTTTCTTTACCAACTCATCTATTGAAGGGCAAGTAATTTGATTCCATAGCTTGGAAATTTTGAATTGTGTTGTTATAAACATAAATGTGACTGCCTATTTTTTGTATGCTGAGTTTAAATACTTGCTATACATTCAAATAGTGGTAGAGTGTCACAGAATGATTTCATACCTTTTGTTTGCTTTTTTAAAGTTCATCATTATCTTTTATTATTTTTTTAATTATTATATTTAATTTTTATTAATTTTTTTTCACAGACTTAAACATCTTTGTTTCTTTCTTATTTTTTGTAAAGGTTAAACACAGGGAAAACATAGGTCATCTTGTAAAAATACAGTGTTCTGAACACATCTCCCAGTTTTATTAAGAAATATACAGCTTATATGTACCTTTATACTTAGGCTTAATATTACAATATGTTACATAGATTTTTAAAAGTTATAAGTCAAAGGAAACAAACTAAATATATCTGTGGGCACATAACAAATTTTAAAAGTACTGGCTCTTGTGTCTCCTGGATAGGTGAACAGAAATTATATTCAACTTTCTGATCCTTCACAGCTCTGTGCTCAGTTTCCTCATCTTTCAAGTTGATGCAGTAATATCATTTTAAGATAATTATGGAAAATATGCAGAAATCAAAACATCAAATTGTATCCCATAAATATGTACAATTATTACATGTCAATTTTAAGATTTAAAATTGCATGTTGATAGAATTCAATGTGAAAAAACAATGTAAAAATACTTAAAGTGTTACTTATATACACAGACAATAAATGCTAATTTGTAGGAAATCTATCTATTTTAACTTAAACAAATATTCAGGAAAAGTTTATGCATTCTCTTCTGATTGTTTGATATTATTTTTGATACTGAAAACTCAAAAATGAGTAAGACTAAGTTCTTACCCTAAGCAAATTATATGAATAGCTATTTCTTTTTTAAAAAAAAGCATAAATATGTAGTATAAAATTTTGCCAAAATGATTTGCATATTTCCTTACAAGAGAAAATGTTCCTTGCCATGGACTTTAATGGTGACTTAGTTATCATGTGGAAGTATATATAGTTCAATAGTGATTATGGAGTTAGAACTCATACTTTGGGAATGGATGTTTTTTCCTGTGATTTAGCACTTCTGAATTATATAATTTTTTATTGATTTTCATGTTTTTTTCTCCTCTGCTCTCATGTCTTGCTTTTTTTAAAAAATGTAATACTGTTTATGTAACTTCAAAAAAAGTTCGGCATTCTAAACTTACAAAAAATAACATAATGTTGCAAATCATATTTAAATATAGAAGGTTCTTGAACTTCCATTGAAGGAGACAGATACTCTGCTTGCTGGATTTTTTTGGTTTTCTATTTTTTTATTATTGTATACAAATGGGATACATGTTTTTTCTCTATTTGTACATGGAGTCAGGGCAAACCATTTGTGTAATCATAAATTTACATAGGGCAATGTTGTTTGATTCATTTTTTCCCTTCCCCCTACCCCTCCCACCACTCTATTCCCTCAGTACAGTCCTTCTTTCCTCCATTCTTACTACGCACCTTATCCCTAGCCCTAAACCTAACCCTAACCCTAACGCTAACCCCTACCATCCCCATTATATGTCCTCATCTGCTTATCAGTGAGATCATTCATCCTTTAGTTTTTTGAGATTGGCTTATCTCACTTAGCATGATATTCTCCAATTTCATCCATTTGCCTGCAAATACCATAATTTTATCATTCTTCATGGCGGAGTAATATTCCACTGTATATATATGCCACAGTTTCTTTATCCATTCATCAACTGAAGGTTGGTTCCACAATCTGGCTATGGTGAATTGAGAAGCAGTGAACATTGATGTGGCTGTATCTCTGTAGGATGCTGATTTTAAGTCCTTTGGGTATAGGTAAAGGAGTGGGATAGCTGGGTCAAATGGTGGTTCCATTCCAAGCTTTCTGAGGAATCTCCATACTGCTTTTCAGACAGGCTCCATGAATTTACAACCCCACCAGCAATCTATGAGTATACCTTTTTCCCCTCATCCTCGCCAACAACTGTTGTTGCTTGTGTTCTTGATAATCACCATTCTAATTGGTGTGAGATGGAATCTAATGGTAGCTTTGATTTGCATTTCTCTTATTACTAGAGATGTTGAACACTTTTCATATATCTGTTGATTGCGTGTACATCTTCTTCTGTGAAGTGTCTGTTCATTTCCTTAACCCATTTGTTGATTGGATTATTTGCATTCTTGGTGTAGAGTTTTTTGAGTTCTTTATAGATTCTGGAAATTAGCGCTCTATCTGAAGTATGAGTGGCAAAGATATTCTCCCACTCTGTAGGCTCTCTATTCACCTTACTGATAGTTTCCTTTGCTGAGAGAAAGCTTTTTAGTTTGAATCTATCCCAGTTGTTGATTCTTGCTTTTATTTCTTGTGTTATGGGAGTCCTGTTAAGGAAGTCTGATCCTTAGCCAACAAGTTGAAGATTTGGACCTACTTTTTCTTCTATAAGATGCAGGGTCTCTGGTCTGATTCCAAGGTCCTTGATCCATTTTGAGTTGAGTTTTGTGTAGGGTGAGAGATACAGGGTTAATTTCATTCTGTTGCATTTGGTTTTCCAGTTTTCCCAGCACCATTTGTTGAAGAGGCTATCTTTTCTCCATTGCATATTTTTGGACCCTTTGTCTATTATGAGAAAATTGTATTTATTTGGGTTTGTGTCCATGTCCTCTATTCTTTACCATTGATCTACTTTTCTATTTTGGTACCAATAACTTGCCATTTTTGTTACTATTACTTTGTAATAGAGTTGAAGATCTGGTAGTGGGATACTCCCTGCTTCGCTCTTGCTACTGAGGGTTGCTTTAGCTATTCTGGGTTTTTTAATCTTCCAGATGAATTTCATAATTGCTTGTTCTATTTCTGTAAGGTACATCATTGGGATTTTAATTGGAATTGCATTGAATCTGTATAGAATTTCAGGTAGTATGGCCATTTTGACAATATTAATTCTGCCTATCCAAGAACATGGGAGATCTTTCCATCTTCTAAGGTTTTCTTGAATTTCTTTCTTTAGTGTTCTTTATTTCTCATTGTAGAGGTCTTTCACCTCTTTTGTGAGATTGATTCCCAAATATTTTATTGTTTTCAATGTTATTGTGAATGGGGTAGTTTTCCTAATTTCTCTTACTGAAGATTACTCTCTTATGTATAAAAATGCATTGGATTTATGAGCATTGATCTTGTAACCTGCTACTTTACTGAATTCACTTATGAGTTCTAAAAGTTTTCTGGTGGAATTTCCAGGTACAAAGAGAAAGAGAGAGAAAATTCAAATTACTAAAATTCTGAATGAACAAGGAAATATTACAAAAGACACAAGTGAAATACAAACATAATTAGAAGCTATGTTGAAAATCTATACTTTAACAAAACAGAAAACCTCAAAGACATCAACAAGTTTCTAGAGACATATGAATTCCCTAAACTGTACAAGGAGTATATATAAACTTAAATGCATCAATTTCAAGTAATGAAATAGAAGAGGTCATCAAAAGTCTACTAACAAAGAAAAGTGTGGGACCAGATGGGTTATCAGCCCATGTAATCATGTCATCAGCGAATAGGGAGAGTTTGAGTTCTTCTTTTCCAATTCATATCCCTTTAATTTCTTTGGTTTGTTTAATTGCTCTGGCTAGAGTCTCAAGGATGATGTTGAATAGAAGTGGTGAAAGAGAGCATCCCTGCCCTGTTCCAGTTTTTTGGGGGAAAGCTTTCAGTTTTTCACCATTTAGAATGATATTGGCCATGGGATTAGCATAGATGGACTTTACATAGTTTAGGAATATTCCCACTACTCCAATTTTTTCTAGTGTTTTGAGCATGAAGGGATGCTGCATTTTATCAAATGCTTTTTCTGCATCTATTGAAATAATCATGTGATTCTTAACTTTAAGTCTGTTGATATAGTGAATGACATTTGTTGATTTCTTGATGTTGAACCAACATTGCATCCCTGGGATAAAACCCTCTTGATCCTGCTGCAGTATCTTTTTAATATATTTTTTGTATGCAATTTGCTAAATATTGTTAGAATTTTTGCATCAATATTCATTAAGGATATTGGTCTGAAATATTCTTTACTCGATATTTCTCTGTCTGGTTTAGGTATCAGGGTGATATTGGCTTCAGAACGAGTTTGGGAGGGTTCCCTCCTCTTGTATTTCATGGAATACTTTGAGGAGTATTGGAATACTCTCTTCTTTAAAGGTTTTGTAGAACTTGGCTGATAACCCATCTGGTCCCACACTTTTCTTTGTTAGTAGACTTTTGATGACCTCTTCTATTTCATTATTTGAAATTGATGCATTTAAGTTTATATATCCTCCTTGTACAGTTTAGGGAATTCATATGTCTCTAGAAACTTGTTGATGTCTTCGAGGTTTTCTGTTTTGTTAAAGTATAGATTTTCAACATAGCTTCTAATTATGTTTGTATTTCACTTGTTTCTTTTGTAATATTTCCTTGTTCATTCAGAATTTTAGTAATTTGAATTTTCTCTCACTTTCTCTTTGTTAGTGTGGCTAAGGATTTATCAATTTTGTTTATTATTTCAAAGAACTATTTATTTTGTTATTTTTTCTGATTGTTTCTTTTGTTTCAATTTCATTGATTTTGGTTCTGATTTTAACTATTTCCTGTCTTCTACTTCTTTTGGTGTTGGTCTGCTCTCTTTTTCTAGGTCTTTCAACTGTAGTACTAAGTTATTTATTTGTTGATTTCTACTTCTTTTGTTGAATGTGCCGCATGAAATAAATCGTCCTCTAAGTACTGCTTTCATAGTGCCCAGATATTTTGATATGCTGTGTCTTTGTTCTCGTTTACTTCTAAGAATTTTTTTATTTCCCTCCTGATGCCTTCTGTTATCCATTCATCATATAATATTGTATTATTTAATCTCCAGGTATTGGAGAAGTTTCTGTTTTGTATTATGTCATTTATTTCTAATTTTATTCCATTATGATCTGATAGAGTACAAGGTACTATATCTAACTTCTTGTATTGGCTAACAATAGCTTTGTGGCATAAAATATGGTCTATTTTAGAGAAGGATTCATGTGCTGCTGAGAAGAAAGTGTATTCATTCTTTGTTGGAAGGTATATTCTATATATGTCTGTAAAGACTAAATTGTTGATTGTGTTATTGAGATCTATAGTTTCTTTATTCAATTTTTGTTTGGAATATCTATCCAGTGGTGAGAGAGGTGTGTTAAAATCACCTAGTATTATTGTGTTGTGGTCTATTTGATTTCTGGAATTGAGAAGGATTTGTTTGACGTACATGGATGAGCCAATGTTTGGGGCATAGATATTTATGATTGTTATGTCTTGCTGATTTATGCTTCCCTTAAGCAGTACATAATATCCTTCTTTATCCCTTTTGACTAGATTTGGCTTGAAGTCCACATTATCTGAAATGAGGAAGGATACTCCAGCTTTATGGCTTTGTCCGTGTGCATGGTATGTTTTTCCCCATCCTTTCACCTTTAGTCTATGGGTGTCTCTTTCTATGAGATGAGTGTCTTGCAGGCAGCATATTGTTGGATTTTTCTTTTGAATCCAATCTACCAGTCTTTGTCTTTTGATTGATGAGTTCAGGCTATTAACATTCAGGGTTATTATTGTGATATGATTTGTATTCCCAGTCTTTTGACTCATTTTGTTTTTTGACATGACTTGATTTCTCCTTTATTTGTCGATTCCTTTAAGCTAGTTCCTCCCACTGCTGATTTGCATCGTTGTTTTTCATCTCTTCCTCATGGAATATTTTGCTGAGAATGTTCTGTGATGCCAGCTTTCTTTTTGTATATTCCTTTAGCTTTTGTTTAACATGGAAATATCTTATTTTGTCGTCAAATCTGAAAGTAAGTTTTGCTGGATATAAGATTCTTGGTTGGCATCGATTTTCTTTCAGGGTTTGGTAAATGTTGTTCCAGGCCCTTCTAGCTTTTAGGGTCTGGATTGAAATATCTGCTGATATTCTTATTGGTTTCCCTCTGAATGTAATTTTATTCTTTTCTCTCGTGGCCTTTAAAAGTCTATCTTTATTTTGTATGTTATGTATTTTCACAATAATGTGCCTTTGTGTGGGTTTGATGTAATTTTGTATATTTGGAGTCCTATAAGCCTGTTGCATTTGGTTTTCCATTTCGTTCTTCAGATTTGGGAAATTTTCTGATATTATTTCAGTGAATAGATTGTTCATTCCTTTGGTTGTTTCTCTAAACCTTCCTCAATCTCAGTAATTTTTAAGTTTGGCCTTTTCATGATATCCCATAGTTCTTGTAGATTCTGTTCATGATTTCTTACCCTCTTCTCTGTTTGGTCAGCTTTGTTTTCAAGATTAAATATTTTGTCTTCAATGTCTGAGGTTCTGTCTTCCAGGTGTTCTACCCTATTGGTTATGCTTTCTATGGAGTTTTTAACTTGGTTAATTGTTTCCTTTCTTTTCAAGGATTTCTGTTTGTTTTTTTTAGTATCTCTATCTCTTTATTAAAATGATCTCTTGCTTCCCATATTTGCTCTTTTAACTGTTGATTGGTGCAATCATTTAATGCCTGCATTTGCTCTTTCATCTCCTCCTTCAATGCCTGCATTTGCTCTTTCATCTCCTCCTTCAATGCCTGCATTTGCTCTTTCATCTCCTCGTTTGCTTCCATGATTGTTTTAATTATGTTCATTCTGAACTCCCTTTCTGACATTCTTTTGCTGTGCTGTCATTGGGTTTTATTGATAAAGTATCTAGGTTTGTTTGGGACATTTTCTTCCCTTGTTTTCTCATATTTGTCACATGTCAGTGGGAATATGAAATATTGCAGATTTCCTCTATTGGCTTATAGAGTCCCTGTAGATTTCCAGTGTATCACCTCCCAGCCTTCAGTAACCTGAAGTCTTGGAGTAACTTGATAATGCAGTGCTTTCCGAAGAAAGCTGCCCCTAGCCTGCTACTGGTTCCAGGTCTTGAATCTGGCTCTGTGTGGAAAGGCTCTCACTGGGGGGCCTACACCATGCAGCTGGCCATGTGGGAGGAGCCCACCGCTGGACTGTGTAAGGCTACCTGTGGAAGACCCTAGCTGCACTGCCCTGCTCTGATAAGCCACCCCTATCCATGCCTGCCACCCAGGCCACACTTCACCCAGTGGGGGAGACTCACCCCGTAGCTCTATCTTAGTCGGAGTCTCTCAATGCCTCCCCTTCTTGAATCCTGGGTTCTGGTGGGACTGGAGGTGCAGTCACCCTCTAGTCCACCATCTTGGATCACCCCGTGGAAAGAGCCTGCAGCCAGCGGAGAATTCTCTGGCTGCCCTGCCCTGATCCCAGAGGCTGCCTGGGGGTCGGAACTCTCCGTTGGCTTGGGGACTTGTGGCTGGCTCTGTGTAGAAAGGCTCTCACTGTGCAGTCTGCTCCGAGAAGCTATCCTTGATAGGCGCCTCCTGCCAGAGCAGGCCGGGCTGCTTGGGGAAGTCCCTGGCTGCCCTGTCCTGGTCCCTGAAGCAGCTTGTGGACTGGATCTCGCTGTGCTGGCTCCGGGACTTGGAGCTGGTTCTGTTCAGAAAGGCTCTCACTGGGGGGCCTGCTCCAAGAATCTGGAGAAGCTGGCCATGTAGGAGGGGCCCACTGCCAGAGTGCACAGGACTGCCTGGGGAAGACTCTAACTGCCCTGCCCTACTCCGATAAGCCAACTCTATCCGGGCCTGCCACCCAGGTCGAGCTTTACCAGGTGGGGGAGACTCACCCGTGGCTCTATTTTAGTCCAATTCTCTCAGTGCCTCCCCTTGTTGAATCCTGGGTTCTCGAATGACTGGAGATGCAGTCACCCTCTAGTCCACCATCTTGGATCGCCCCCTATTATTTTTTAATAATTTATCTATTTTGATTGATTATACAGAAATGGGTTAAAATTTATTTCTCTGGTTGTACATGAAGCAGAGTCACACAATTTCTGCAATAATACATATACCTAGGGAAATGATGTTTGCTTGATCTATTAATTTTCCTTCTCCCACCCCTTCAACCCCTCTTTTTTTTAACCTAACTCTTTTTTATTGTAAACAAATGGGATACATATTGTTTCTCTGTACATGGCATAAAGGCATACCATTTGTGTCATCATAAATTTACATAGGGCAATGTTGTTTGATTCATTATGTTATTTTTTCCCTTCCCCCCACCCCTCCCACCCCTCTCTTTTTTCTATAAAATCCATCCTTCCTCCATTCTTGCCTCTCTCCCGCCACCCTTTATGTATCATTCACTTATCAGATAAAACATTCCTCCTTTGCTTTTTTAGAGGTTGTCTTATCTCACTTAGCATGATGTTCTTCAACTTCATCCATTTGCCTGCAAATGGCATAATTTTATTCTTCTTTATGGCTAAGTAATATTTGCACAGTTTCTTTATCCATTCAGCAATTGAAGGGTATTTATGTTGGTTTCACAATCTAGCTATTGTGAATTGAGCAGCCATGAAAATTGATGTGGTTGCATCACTGTAGTGTGCTGATTTTAAGTCCTTTGTGTATAGGCCAAGGAGTGGGAGAGCTAGGTCAAATGGTGGTTCTATTCCAGGTTTTCTAAGGAATCTCTACATTGTTTTCCAGAGTGGCTGCACTAATTTGTAACACTGTGCAGTATATGAGAATACCTTTTTCTCCATATCTTTGTCAACACCTATTATTGCTTGTGTTCTTGATAATCGCCATTCTAATTGGGGTGAGGTGAAATCTTAGGGTAGTTTTGATTTGCATTTCTCTTAAATCTAGAGATGTTGAACCTCATAGAAATAGACCACCAAGCAATCATTAAATTCATTTGGAAATACAAGAGACCCAGAAGAGCTAAAGCAATCCTTAGCAGGAAGGGTGAAGCAGGGGGTATCACAATACCAGAACTTCAACTATAATACAGAGCAATAGTAACAAAAACACCATGGAACTGGCATCAAAATAGACAGGTAGACCAATGGTACAGAATAGAGGACACAAAGATAAACTCAAATACTTACAGTTTTCTCATACTAGACAAAGGTGCCAAAAACATACAATGGAGAAAGACAGCCTAATAAACAAATGGTGCTGGGAAAATTGGAAATGCATATATAGCAGAATAAAACTAAACTTCTATCTCTCAACCTGCAAAATTCAACTCAAAATGGATCAAGGACCTTGGAATCAGACCAGAGACCCTGCACCTTATGGAAAAAATAAGTAGGTCCAAATCTTTTTTTTTTTTTATTGAGGCATCACCACACTACAATCCAGAGTTGTGGCATCAGTTTACAACCCCACCCAAAATATATGTTTACTTTTTTCTCACATTCTTGCCTCCAGGTATTATTTGTATATTTATTTATTTCTATTACTACTGAAGTGAGAAGAAATTTTCATCAATGGAGACTATGATTTGTCATTGCCCAATTGCTAGAGATGTTTAACATTTTTTCATAGATCTGTTGACTCTATGTTACTTTGAGTCGTGTCTTTTTCTTTTCCCATTTGTTATTTGACTTATTAGTTATCTCAAATTTTTCAGTTCTTTATGCATTCTGAATATTAACATGTTATTATGGGGTATTTATTTTCTATGGGAGATTTATTTTTAAAAATTCATTATTAAATTTATTATTAAAGTATTGACTTCACTTATGTGATTTGTCTCCTTTTTTTGATACTTATTAATTATATTATAAGACTTCCGATAGAGTTTTCTGAATCCTTTAAATGTAAAATCTTATCATCAGTACATAATTTGTATTCTTTATATCCTATTCATAGCTCTTAATTTCCTTCATCTGACTAATATCTATGGATAGAATTATAACTACTAATTTGAGTAGGGATGATGGGAGTGCACATACTTGCCTTGTTCCTGTTTTTAGAATAAATGACTTCAGGTTTTTTGATTTCAGTATGATGTTTTTCTTGGATTTGTCATGTGTAAGCTTTACTATATTGTAGTAGTTTTCTTGTATCAATAGATTTTCTAGTACTTTAAACAAGACCTGGAACTGTACTTTTTCAAATTCTTGTTCTGCATCTATTGAGATAACAATGATTCTTGCCCTTAACAATACTTATGTAGGTAGTTTATTGATTTTAAAATGTTCAAACTTATATCCCTGCAAGGAAAACTGCTTGATCATATTGCACTTTAAAATAATAATCTTGTATTTAGTTTGGAAAGGTTTAATTAAACTTTGGATTAGTTTTTTTTTTTTT